>NC_132862.1:13571834-13876001 GCF_048164855.1 Canis lupus baileyi | reverse complement strand
ATGACAAATTCAGTGTGTCTGTGGAGCAGACCCTACTTCCTTGGACTTCCACTGTTCCCTCCTGCCTCTCTAAGTATTCCCTCACCCATGTATCATAATAAGGCCCCTCCTGTGAGACTCGGGTTTAGGGAAGGATCCAGAAAAGGCAATGCCAGCACAGGTACACATAAAACAAAAGTCATCACTCCTCATTTCAAACTTGCTCTTCACCCTGCATTACCTAATTTTCTGCAATCAGGATAAAAAACGTGGCACTTGGCTATTCATTCCCTCTTCCTACTTTCCATACCCAGCAAGTTGCTAAATTCTAATGAAAAATAACCTATGTATGCCCATATTCTTTCCACAAAACATCAGAAACTCTTATTTTTGCATCTGCACGCTCTGTGTCTCCCCAGCTCTCTGTTGCCCTGTTGGACTATCAGCCAACTTGTAAGTAAGACTGGACAGGGCATGAAGACCAGGGCTGAGATTCCAGCTCCACTGCTCGGCCCCTGATAGGTGTTCAGCAGTATATTCACCCCCATTAAGCCTCTCTCTTCAGGTATAATAGTAGCACTTGTCAGTATGAGGATTAGAGATAACAAACTTCCTGGCACGCAGGAGGTGTGACGGTTAATTTGATGTGTCACCTAAATTGGGTCACAGGATGACCAGATATTTAGTTAAACATTATCTCTGGGTGTGTCTATGAGGGTGTTTCTGTAAGGTGAACATCTGAATTGGCAGACTGAGTAAAGCAGACTGCCCTCCCCAGTGCAGGAGGGCATCATCCCATCCATGAGAGTCTAACAGAACAAAAAGGGGATGAAGAGTTTGTTCTCTCAGCCCACCTATTTGCTTGGGACATTAGTCTTCTCCTGCCCTCAGACTGGGACTTACACCATCACTCCCTTGGTTTGCAGCTTGCAGAGGACAGATTAGGCTATCTTCTCAACCTCCATAACCGTGTGAGCCCCTCTCTCAGTCTGTCGGTCTCTCTCTTACACACACACCCCTCTCCTATTGGCTACTTTTTGGAGAACCCTAATACATCCTGTATCATTGACAAAGCCTTGTATATGGTCTCCATCCAATCAACCCAGCTTCTCCACGTTGCTGTGACCCTCCCTGTCTGCTAAAGCATATCCCTTTTCGCTTCAATTACCTGCTCAAAACCTTCTGTCACAGACCCACCAGGACCTATCTGACAAAGGGCACATACCTGTCCTAGCCTATCTTTCTAGATTTATCTCACATGTCCTCTAATATGCTATACTTCAACTATCTTCATGTAACCTATTTTACATCAAAAAGCCTCATATTTTTATGTCTCTATCTCTTTCAATGCTCCTGTTCTATGAGGTCACCACTGTTCCCAAAAGAGGATATTCTGTTATCTGAATCATGCTGTCAGTTTTATACCTCTCTCATGCTTTCACTGCTGGCTAATTTGTTTTGCAGGTTGGGTAGCTGATGTCTCTTCCATACTGAATTATGTGGGGTGATGGCTCAGGTTTCATCTCTGCTTTATCATTTTGCTTCCCATTGTACTTAGCCTAGGGTCATGCAAATAGAAGAAATTCAATAAATATTTGTTTAATGAATATGAGGGAAAGGGAGGGAAGGGAAGGAGGGAGAGAGGGACACCAGAGCAAATAATAGTTATTGAGAACTCAAGAATAAAGCAATCTGAATACACTGCAAGTTGCTAAACAATGTTGTGATTAATTATAAACGACCACTAAGATCCTGGGCATATCTAGGCTGTTTTCCTCTTCAATATGTGGCAGATGATATTTGTGACTACAAGCTGGTGCTTGGCACATGTTCTGTTTGGAAGGATGGACTGCTGCTACTGATAAATTCAACCCCATGTGGCTCAATCATTCCTTCACAGTCTGGCATTTATGCCAATACATTCTGAAATCCTTCTAAGGCAATCAATTTGCCAAGATGTTATACTGGGCTGGTTGTCTATAGATACGTGCTTGTGAGCTGATCACGGTCCATTAAGGCCTATATGCAATGACTGCGTTAACCCAGTCATTATTATTCCAGGTTGCTGAAGCAAGGACTTTTTTCTACTTATAAGGGGAGGCTGATAGGGCTTTATGCCACTAAAATGTGGGTTGTTTTTTTCTTTTCACAAGCCTTGTTTTGTTATTATCTTAATTCTGAAATATTTCTTTCATTAATGGTATCTACATAAACGATGATAATCATAAATCTAGCCCAGCAATTCTCACACGGAATCTCTGAACTTCCTGACAGCCATGGGAGTGGTGTGTTACTGAGGAACAAAATAACAGGAAAGATTACTACCTTAGACAACCTTTCTTGAGCAAAGGGAGGCATCCCTTTTTAAAAAAATAAATGGACAGTCTTCTTAAACAACTATATTCTTAACATTAATACTGTCTTTGGACAAAGCAATTTTTAAGTGAAAGAATATGTAACTCAACCTAATGGTCTTCTGCAGTATTTTCATAACAAGTTGTCATTCTCAGTGATATAAACAGTCTCTCCCCTACTTAGTTTTTCAGTAGCTATACACTAAGATATGGGACTGTGTATGACCTGCATCTCCTAAAGGCTATTACAACCACAAGCCATGCTGAATAGTGCAGAGACCAAGAGTCTCCACATCAGGGAATCAAAATCAAATCAGTTAGATCTGAATCTAGCTTACCTATGTAGAAGCTGTGTGAACCTGCCCAATTCCCCCTCTGGGCCTCACATACCTCGTAGGTGACAACATGTACAACGCTGTACTTCAAAGGTATATTATAATGCATGTAGTACTGCACTAAAACTCAAATAATGAAGCTATGGTTTCATCCATCAGTGCTCTAGTAGAATTTCTGCATAAATGAAGTGAATGAGAAAGTTTTAAATGGAAAATTGTCAATAAATCACGTGGGCTTTCCTCCTAAGTAAACAAATGGAGTCTCTACTTTTAAGATTCCACAAAATAACTTTAAAAACCCCATTAACATAAAAAATAAATTATTCTATACTTATAATTTCTATTTTTATAATTAACAGAACATTCCTACAAAGATTACTAATAAACCACTAGTTATAAATCAGTAATACCTAAGCTACAAGTATCTATAATAAATAGCAGTTCTATCAAATCCAATGATGTATGCTGTCAAATTTTTCATACAACCAGAGATAAAATCAGAATTATTCCATTCTCTGCTTCATTTTAGATCATGTGTAGACTCCCAAGAATTTATATATTCCTATATGTTGATCAGATTATAATGTTTTAAGAAGTGTAACTCTAAAGAGTAAAAATTTTCTTGGTTTATTAAAAAGTGTGTATTCATACGGATATTTAAATGTACATGAATATCTGAATAATATTCTATTAGCATATTAGATTCAGGCATTTAATAAATAAGCACTATGGAGAATGAAGACGAAAACCTAACCAGGATTCATACATTTTCTACTGTTCTTTCTCTTTATATTTGGTTTTACACATGAAAGTTACTATGAATAAAGATACCAAAAAGATAAAAATCAGGCTGAATTAAATTGCTCACAATTTTATGGTAGAGCAGAATATCTAAAAATCATGATTGTCCTACCACATTTCGGAAGCATGATTGCTACAAACATATGTGGTACCTTGAAATATAACATCTTAAGGAAGAGAGACTGTTATCTGTCAGCATGATTTTCAGAAAATCATAATTACTCCAAATATAGCCAAGAACTAGTTATAAAAATGAACCAAATATATGAGACTATAAATCTATTCGATAATTCTAAAGCAGTTCTCCTGCCATACACTCTTTTCCCACTCTCCAATTACCTTCACCAGCAACAACAAAAACAGGAACAAAAAGGGGGAGGCAGAGAAAAATCTTGGTCTCCTACATGTTACTAAATATCAATTAGTCATTAATTATAGAATAAGAAATAAGGATGTCCTTTTTTAAAACACACACCAAAAAACAGATTTTATTTATTTACTCATGAGAGACACAGAGAGAGAGGCAAGGACACAGGCAGAGGGAGAAGCAGACTCCATGCAGGGAGTCCGACACAGGACTCGATCCCAGGACCCCAGGATCACATCCTGAGCCAAAGGCAGATGCTCAACCACTGAGCCACCCAGGGATCCCAGAAATAAGGATGTTCTATTAAAAAAAAAAAAAAAAAAACTTACTTCTCCAAATTAGGGTAGGAAGTAAATGGAGCATAGGGTTCATGGAAATGAAGTGGATTCAAAATATGCATTTTCCCAGCATTCTCATCGTTCACTTATAAAGGTTTAACTCCCCAAATAAATAACACACGGCAGAATGTAAATGTTGTTGAAAACGGAACAGGGCAATAACTACATCTCACATTTGTTCAGATATGCTAGGACAGGGGATCCCTGGGTGGCTCAGTGGTTTGGCGCCTGCCTTTGGCCCAGGGCGCGGTCCTGGAGTCCCGGGATCGAGTCCCGCGTCGGGCTCCCGGTGCATGGAGCCTGCTTCTCCCTCAGCCTGTGTCTCTGCCTCTCTCTCTCCTCTATGTTTATCATGAATAAATAAATTAAAATTCTAAAAAAAAAAAAAAAGATATGCTAGGACATATGAGCTTTAAAATTTCATACTAAGCCATGAATACAACAGACGAAGCTAGCAAGAGAGCTCCATAAATGTTTGGCTGCTAAACCCAAGAAGTTGGTGCACAAGACCCTGGAACCCACAGGGCGGATGATGGAGACTAGAATCTATTTTGCTCACAGCAGTAAACCAAAAGTTTCCTACATTAGCATATAAATAAAATCTCTCTTAAGGCCAATCTATACACTGGCTCTTTTTCTACCAAAGTTTTGTGTGGCTGCTGAGCTTGCTTTGAGTTAAAAAAAAAAAAAAAAAAAAAAAATCAGTGACTTCTATAAACCTTAGTGGAAAGGATCTACATAGTAAGTGCGAACAAAAACCTAAATTTCTATAGAAAAAAAAAAACTTCTTTAGAAACGTTAGTCTTGTCTTAACCTACAAAATTCAGAAGAAAAATCCACCAATAACATGTAAAACACAAATGACAAAATTAAATCACTGCATTTTCCAAATCAAATACAACTTAAGGGGGCACCTGGGTGGTTCAGTGGTTGAGCGTTTGCCTTTGGCTCAGGTTGTGATCCTGGGTTCCTGGGAGAGAGTCTGCATTGGGCTCTCTTGCAGGGAGCCTACTTCTCCCTCTGCCTATGTCTCTGCCTCTCTGTCTCTGTGTCTCTCATCAATCAATAAATAAAATCTTTAAAAAATACAACTTAAGTAGACCAGTTAACTGGCATGAACACAGCTACATTTATTCCAGAAAGATGTGTTAGGAACAATACAGTCCCACATAATCCCTTTATCTTCTTTTCTCCAAAATATTTATGGCCTAACGTGGTTAACTGAACATCCCAACCTCATGAGATCAATACCTTAAATAAATACTGGAAAGGAAATTTATATGCATTAACAAGCTGGTACATCAGTTTTAATGTTTAAAAAAAAAGCTATTGGATTCCCACAAAGAATTGATCATTTTTACTGAAGATAAAGTTTTAAACCTTTCTTTTAAAGGCTCATCTTGTTACATGTTGCAAAACTGAAAAGAACAAATATAACTTGCAAAGGTTGGGAGAGTTTGATAAATCTGAGTTAAATTCAAATAACCTTTAAAAACTACTTATAAATCTGGTTTAGAATAATCTTCTAACTTACCAGAAATAAAAATATGACTAAAACTAAATTTTCATAAATATCTACTTATATATCCAGTGACACTTAAAAAAGGGGCTCAGCTTTATAAAGGACGTGGTTTAGTTTACTCATGCATTATAAGGACTACTATAGAAATGTCAGTGACCTTTTATGGCAAAGTACAATTTTCAGAGTTCTTGGCCTCTGAGGGTAATTTCCTTCAAGATCACAAATTTTAAGACAAACCTGATATATAGCACTACACCTGAAACACAATCACTCAAAATCAAACAAAATACTACATCAAAAGGAAAGTAAAGGAATAGTAAAACTCTCAATTAATATTTAGGAGTAATTATCTTATTAACTTTATACACAAAGCGTATCCCTGAACCCCCAGATTTAAATAAAACTTGGACATGAGAGATCTGCTAGTATAATACAATGCCTGTGGGAAACTGGCTTGTCTGTACATTATGAGGGTGTGAACATCTTCCTTTTTCTCTTTTGCACACACACATACACGTGTGTATCAATAAAATATATGTGATCATGGATATATACACATACACAGAGACAGAAAGAAAGAGGTTTTGTAGGTATAATGATCACCATTACAGATTTTATCACTTGCAGATCTTCACTTCTTGATTCCCTTCTTCTCCAGGCCTACTTGGAGAAATATGGAAAACTATGGGAGAATTTCAACAGAGAACAATTGGCAGAAGAAACAGAGATGTCAGTTCCACATGTCCCACTCCAGAAAAATACTGGTATTCAATTAGCACATGCAGACGGATATTTGCATTCAGTGCCTGTTAGCCTGAGAATAGCACTCCAACTAATCATTCCCGAAGTGATTTCACTCAATCCATGTTCACAACCAGACACAAGAGAGCTTTTAATGCTGCTCCTATGTGTTATCCTACTGCCTATAACAACTGAGCAAGGAGAGTTTGGGAGACATTTCTCCAGATGCCTTTGCTTTTAGATGTCTGTGGGTATCTAACTTTATTTCCTAGGCATATTTGTTTTTAATTTGTGATTGTTTTTCATTAGGCAGATTCTTCTAATCTTCTAATATGACACAGACCATAATTTTACTTGATATGGTTTGAGACACTCTTCTAGATAAATATGGCTCTCTAGGGATGAGGTCAGTATTTGAAAATCTACATATGGCTGTTTTATTTTGAGGCATGTCTGCAGTTACCATATGGTCAGTAGCAATCTGTGAAGGGAGTCAGGATGTGTCTATTTAAAATACTGACTGAAACTTGAGTTTCCACTTAGAAGTGCCTTCATCCATCTTTTTTTCCTAAATGCTAAAGCTTAGTCTTTAAAAAATGCAATCTGCCCTCTGTACTGCAAAATTCAATTACAAAATAAATCTTATTTCTACATATTTTTGGTTATGCATATATTTAAAAAAAACACACTGAGATGTGGAAATGGTTCTAATCCTGCTACTCAACTTGTTCATGGCTTAGACTATACTCTAGCATGGCTCGTGATCACTTGAATGCACAATTTAAATAGAAATGAAGCAACATGCAGCTGAATGCTTCTCAGGAATGTTCTTGAATATCCTGTCCTCTGAGGTCCTTTAAAACATCAGGATTCTATGACTCCTTTGAATGAAACTAATTTAGGAACATTTACATTAAAAATATATGGCTCCTTATATGAAATATAGCCATGATGTAACTGTTATGTAGGAGTATAAACAAATGTTCTATTTGAGTGAGGTATATAGCTTTATAAATTATTCCCATTCATTATTCATCAAGTTACTATAAATGTTTTAGGAAAATAGTGAAAGCCGTTTTCCAGCACTTTTCTAAAAAGTACTACTCATAAATATTCTATTTAGGCAATTGGTATAAGGCTCTTTCACTTTGTTGTTATACTTCCATTTGGTCTTTTAATGAAAAAGAAATACATCCATGTGGGAATTGAATGGTTGTAAAGGGGCAAGGCAAACGAAATTATTTCTAATAAGACAAAGAACTGACATATTTAAAACCAGAAATGGCATTTAAATAACCCCAAAAATGTGTGTTCTAGAATGGATTTTGACCTAACAAGTGCTGACCTACATAGAGTCCCTATCCACATATCCACACATACTTTCACCTCGCTCTGCAAATTACCTGAAATCTTAAACCAATTCAAAAGCCATGTGATGTAAGTTCCTTTATCTTACCCTCTTCTAGCTCAGTGAAAGTAATCCTTTCCTCTCTGAGCCCTCATTTTTTTTTTAAAGATTTTATTTATTTGAGAGAATGCACATGAGCAGGGCAGAAGGAGAGGGAAATGCAGCAAACCCCCCCCCCCGGCACTGACCAGGGAGCCTGATTCTGGGCTTGATCCCAGGACTCTAGGATCATGACGGAGCCAAAGGCAGATGCTTAACTGACTGACTAAGCCACTTGGGTGCCCATCTGAGCCCCCATTTCTGCCCTGTCTCTCTCCTTCCTCCTCTGGGATCCTTCCTTTCAAGCAATACCTCCATCCCAATTACACCAAACCACAATTTCATCATCTCTATACTTGCTGTTAGAATAGGTCTACATACACTTTCTTGATATCTGCCATTTTTATGATGTAAGCACCTGCCTAACCCGTCCTTCACGACTCTACTGAAACTACTCTCTCAAAATGTCATTGATGAAATTCTAATTGCTAATACCAACATTCTCTTTATCTCCTTACATTTCATGCTATAGCCAACTCTTTTGTATACCTCTTTCATCCCCTGCCTTCTCTGATATTACAGAATTTTGTTTCGCCTCTAATGTTTTATTCCATATCACTGGCCTTTGCTGGATCTTCTTCAGCAACTAATTTTATACATCATATTATTACATTGCTATCATGGAGGACATTTTTCACTAGTCACACTGGATATCCCCAATAGGAAGTCTCATGTAAGAAAATATGTAAATGCCAGTGAAAGTATTATTTTCTCATTTTTCCCCCTCATGGACAATGAGAATCATGTAACTGACTGCATTATCCTTGCAGTTATGGCAGACGGGGCTCAGAACCAAATATGTAACCGTTTGTCGCTAAGTGTGTACACTTCTATGGTTAATAAGGTATATCCAAATGTTAGTTTTCCCCTGGTATCGATTTTCTCTTCTAATTCTTAATTTCCCACAGCATTATGTTTTTATTTTTATTTTAGTTCCATTTTCTTGAACATATTTTCTGTAAGCTTCCTAAAATAGCTTAGGAAATAAGATATATCCAATTAACCAATCAAACAATGTAGAACAACGGTAGGAACTCAACAAATTCAGATTCAAATCATTAATTATGCTCTCAAAAATAAACATGATAGCCCTGCTCTTTTTTGGACAAGGTACAGAAAAATTTCTTCTAGAAAAATTTCTTTTTGATTTCTCTTTGCTTATTATATCCAACTTTGGGTTGATCAACAAATACGCTTGTCAAATGTCCTCCAATTATCCCCTAGTTCTATCCCATGCTTAGCTTTATCAAACTAATAAGCAGCCATAAGCATTTCATTCCTTCCCTCAAGACATAACTTCAGTGTTTCCTCAATGCTTAGAGACTTATTACGATGCTCGAAGTAGTCTGGTATGTGGATTCAAATCTACTTCCCATACTAACACAGTCACAGTGAACTTGTCACCAGAGGACATGTATGCTGTAATAACTCTACCACATTTCAAGTTTGTCATGTTCCTGGAATCTTTAAACCAGTCCCAAATCTCCTCCTCCAAAATCCTGCCCATCCTTTGAGGTCCAGCTCAAATAATATCTTATCTGTAGGGTCTTCCCTAATCTGACTCAAACGTCAGAATTATTAGCTTGCTCTTATTTTTCAAACTCCTCTTACATCACTTTATTCTGACTTGTACAACGGACTAGTTTTATACAGTTCATAATCTACCGCTAGGTTTTTAAGTCTCTTAATACCTGATTCCATGTGTTACGCCTATGTTTGTTTCCTTGCTGTAACTTATAGTAAGTGCTCACTGATTACTGAACTGAATTAAAAGATAATTTGGTTTATACAAAAATATTTCCTTTAAATGTTTTTCATCTAATAAACATTTATTTCTTTTAAGGTCTAAAATTATCAAATAATGTGAAATATTACCATTTTTGTCAAATGGTACAAAAATTTTATTAACCATACTTATCTCCATCATTTCAGAATTGGCTTGGGTTGTGTCAGCATCTCTGGTTTTATGAAAATCCCTATCTATGGCAGTGAACAAATTAATAGGTGATTCCTCTCATTACCTTCTGACTCACTATAAATACTACTTATAATTCATTATAATTCATAGTTTGGTGCAAAATACATGGCTACGATGAAAAATGAAAACATTGTATGCATAAAGACTGTGATGCCCTACTTCTTAGGAAACTATCTGATAAAATATAGTGAAAAACTTAAGGTATAAACTAGGCTCTTCATTGGGGCCCTTTCATTCACACTTCACTGCTCGACTCAAATCTCTAAGAATCATATGGTAAAAACAGAAGGAATAGCATTTATGGCTAAAGTAGGGCAACGGAACATAGCCCACAAAGCCCAAAGACCTTCTGCTGGGAAATATATCTCCCAAGAGCCTGCTGCCCAAGAATGCAGTTTATGCAAATCCTGGTTAATTAACATGACTCATCCATTATATTGCACTTGCTAATGACCTCAGTTCTTATTTCACCAAGAAAACAGAAGCAATTAGAACACAGCTAATTCATCTTCTCACCACAACAGCAATGCCCCTGAATCTTGACCCATATGTTCTAACATACCCTCTGGAACAAAGCTAACCTCTCTACTTTTGGTCTGAATCCTATCCCTTTGAGCCTGAGGAGGAGAATATTGCTCCTATAATAATTATCCTTCCCTCTATCCCAATGTCAGTTTCCCCTATCTATTGCATCAGTCCCATTAGCATACAACTTTGATATAATATCATCCATGGTAAATAAAACTGAAAAATCAACTTTAAAAAAAAAAAAAACACATCACCTTCCACTTCATACCTAATTTTTCTGTTCTAGTTTACAAAAAAAGCTCAGGAATCATCTATACCTTATATCTCCACTTCCTTTACCTTCTGTTCTCTCCTCAGTCCCATTCTAAGTAGACTTTCATCCCTACCAACCCACTGAAATTGCTCTTATAAGGGTTTTTAACTATCTCCGCTTTGAAAATTCAATGATGAACTATCAGCAACATTAGGAAATCATTCTTCCTTCCTTCCTTCCTTCCTTCCTTCCTTCCTTCCTTCCTTCCTTCCTTCCTTCCAGAAACACTTCCATCACCAGTTTCCAGAAAACACTTTCTCCTGGTGTTACTCCTGTATCACTGGATCCCCTTGCTCAATCTCCTTTGCTAGATCCTTTGGGCTTTTCTACCTGACCTCCAAACTCTGGAATGCCCCAGGGGCACAGATCTTTTTCTCTCCATATTTGCATTCCCCATTGATCTCAACTCCCTAACTCCAACCTCATCTCTGACTTCCAGACTCCCAAACTCTCAGAAACCCAACTTCTTACTCCACATCTGCACTTGAATATCTGATCTACATCTCAAACTGTGCTAATAACCAAAACAGTACTGTTGACTCCCCGGCAATTCACTTCTCCTTCAGCATTCTCCTTTGCACAAAATAAAATTTCCATTTACCCAGCTGTTTAAGCAACTAGAGTCCTCTTTCTCACCTGTTAGTTAAGTCTATTCAGTTAGGCTGCCTTTCCTTTATGGCACTTATAACTATCGTAAGTTAGGTATTTATGTGCTTTCTTGTTTACTATTTATCTCCCTCACTAGACTGATTTCTATGCAGCTGGGGTCCTAGACTCTAATGCCTAGCCACAGGACAGTCTGTGCCTTGCATGTGTGTTAAAACAATTCTGTTTCAAAACCTACAACTGCTTTTTATTCAAGGCACATTTCCATACCATGCTTTTTGATCTCTTTCAGAATCAGAGTCAGTGGAAAAAGTATGCGCTCTGGAATTAGATGTGCCTGGGTTTCTTTATGAGCTCTGCTCTACTACCCTAACCCCGCCAGCAGCATTATCCTCATCATTAATATCATTTATTCAGCACTTTGCATATTCTATCAACTACATCAACTTCTTTATATACATATCACTAAGTTCTAACAACAAATATATGGGGCAAGTGTTATCATCTGTTTCATGGATCACAGAACTGCCAACTAGTACAGCTAGGACTTAACATGCTTCCAAAGCCTTTCCTCTTAGCCATTATATTCTCCTGCAGCCCCAGTTCAATAATTGGTTCGAGTTCTCCCACAGAGCTATAAATGGCTCAAAGAGGACTCAAGGCCAGTTCTGATCTCAACTCATGTTTTCACTAACTCTGCTGATCTATAAAGCGGGGTGATGATGACACGATATGAGCTGACGTGTGTACGCAACAGCTTCTAGCTCCCTGTCTGGGGTTCTGACACTCAAATGCAGGTGACTACATTTTTAAAAGCTTCACATTGCTTCCAGAAGTTTTCTTTAGTCTCTGTACCCGCTCTTTCAGTATTTTTGAAGCACTTCTTCAAAGGGAATCTAAATGTAAAATTGCAGAATAAACTTTCAAGACACGTTCAAATATATTAAGGTATCATATAGCAATTTGTACAATTTTAAAAAAATGGCATGAAACAATAATGACTCTCATGGACTATCATTGCTTATAAACGGAGAAGTTTTGCATTAGGAATTTTGATAAATAATTCCTCCTCCCCTTATAATGTGATAACACTATAATTTTCCTTGTAAAGCTTTATGGAATTTTTCACAGGATACTTAAGAGGCAAAATCCCATTTTTTTTTCATTTCTTTTGTCAACTTCCTAAATGTTGAAATAATCAAATGTTTTGCATTCGGGCACTTTTATGTGTTATAACTCAATCATAGCTCAGTTTTATTTTACAAATCAGAAATCTTAAAACTCACACTAGCATCAAAAAGCATGCATTCTTTCTCTCCAAGATTCATCTGTTACATCATATGACCAAATGCTTTGCTATACCTGGAAAGGGCTAAACTGCTAATCACCATAGCAATCCTTTTTTTTTAACAAATGTCTCCAGTTTAAAGAGACAAATATTTAACAGACAGATTTGCAGAGCAAATTTCGCTCAGCCAAATTGTATACTTTCTATAAAATACCTATTTTAGAAAATTGAGGGAGAGAGAAACAAAATCACCTTCCTCCACCTGGCTTACTCTTAATTTTGTTAATTTGCTATGGAATATGAAAAAAATAATGCCCAGGAAGGGGACTGAGAAGATTCTGTATTCCCTCAATATTAAACCAACACAATAATTTAACTACACTCAATCTTTTAAAGATAATCTGCATTTTGAATTCCCATACAAAAATAAGTCCATATAATAGCTTTATTTAAGTGGTTAATTGGACAATGCCTACATTTTTACTCTACTAGTACTACTGAAGAGCAGTGGAAATTCTCTAAATTTCTCCATGAGAAGTCCCATTAATTTTAATTGGAGCTTCCTATCCCCAGCCTATCCTTGGCAGATAAAACAGTTTGGAGATTACAGCCAAGTATAAGATTTCCCAGGGGAGTATCTGAAAATAAGTTATAAGTATTTAAGTAAGCCACCTGTCTGAATGAAGATTCATTCATTTGATCAGAATAGCTTTCCAAACTTCAAACAAACCAGGCACGAACAGATGTAACTCTTTAAATGCAACTGTTTTTATTTCACTTACTGTTAACATGCATCACAAATGGATAGAGCAACTCTAGAGTCCAAATATATTAATGCTCAATAATGCATATTTGTTTATAAATCCCAAATCATAAACGACAAACCATATTCTTAAATTTGCATACTCTAAATAATTATGTGCACTAACAACAGACTAGTAGCATTCCCTTCTAAGCTAAGTGCCCAAACAACTCATGCATCACAACAATGACACCACTAGTCAGAAGTGAGACTCACAGAGAAAGCACTGCTGTCATGGGGGTGATACTTGTTCAGGACTTCATTTTCTTGTCTCTAATAAGGCTAAAAACAGACCTTAATTTAGCTGCTCCCTTAGACAACCATCTTAGATACTTACTATGACAACACTAAAACACGTTCTTCCTAATTACCATCAAATGCAACTTATTGTCATCACCAGAACTCTGTACTAACTGGCAAATCCAAAGATAAATGAGACATGGTCCTTGCCTTCAAGGAGCTTACACCATAGATGGCACTTATCGTGGCAGGCAATGATAAAAGCCACAATGAGTGAATCTATGACCTGAGATCTGAGAATAGGAAAGGTATATTCTAGGTGAAGTAGAATATATTTGAATACATTTAGTATTAGTTCCATGATTCATTCCAAGTTACAATGCTTAATTCATAAATATTATTTCTGATGTTTCTGCTTATAACAGTGTTTCAATTTTTGATGAGAAACATATCATTTGAATGAGAGAAACTAAATACAACTTACCTTGTGAAATATTTTATAGAA
This sequence comes from Canis lupus baileyi, assembly GCF_048164855.1. Classification (NCBI taxonomy): domain Eukaryota; kingdom Metazoa; phylum Chordata; class Mammalia; order Carnivora; family Canidae; genus Canis; species Canis lupus. The sequence goes on along the minus strand of NC_132862.1, from coordinate 13,861,797 downwards.
GACTTTTTCATTGAATACTTTCCAATTATCAAAGCCCAAACTCCCACCTTCTAGACACTTAAATCCATTGAAGCTTTCTGGCCTTATTGTTAAGTGAAGAATAAGATTTCCCTCTAGAAAATCTCAGGTATGTTGTTTTTCTCTGCCCTTAACTCTTCCACTGCTGTCTCATATAATCCACCAAAATGTTTTCCTGCCCAAAATTAAAATTTTAAAAACCAGAAAGGAAAGCATGAAAATATATTTTAAGCTCATGACTGGATTTCATCAGGTTTGAGATTTGTGGTAAAAGTGGGTTTATAAGGATTGGAGAGAGGAAATCCACCTGAGCTAATAATATTTGACATCTAATAGAATCAATTTCTATGTAAATTAATCTACACTACTACCTAAGAAATTGATGATAGTATTAATTTCATTTGGCAGATTAGAAAACAAAGGCTCAGAGAAGGCAAGTAACTTTTCAAAGATCAAGGAGTTAGTACGTGCTATGGTCAGTGCTTATCTGACTTCAAAGTCCAAAAACGTCCCTAATCTTTCTACGTATCACACTGTCTCTCTACTTTCTTTTAGACACTGAACAAGTAACTGAGTCAAAAAGAGCTTCATTCCTGATTACAGAAATTACTTTGTCTCAGTCTCCACTTTCTCTAGAAGAAAAAGCAGTGGAATGGGCTTTTAAAAAAAAAGATGCACAGGCTTTTTCTATTCTCATTACATTAAATATGATACTGAAGTAATGTGGTGGATTATTTTTTTATAAGATTTATTTGAGAGAGAGTGCACACACACAAGAGTGCAAGCATGGGGGGAGGTAGAGGAAGAGGGAGAGAGAATCTCAAGCAGACTCCCTGCTGAATGGGGAGCCCAAACTCACCATCCTGAGATCATGACCTCCATGAGGTGAAACCAAAAGTTAGATGCTTAAGTGACTAAGCCACTCAGGTGCCCCAAATGTGGCTGATTTTCGAAGAAGCATATCAAAACTTATAAACCTGTTTCTTTCAAAGTCACCTGGGGAAGAAGGTTATGAAATTATTTCACTGATGGTGTTAAAGGTCAAAATATTTCTGAAAATCTTTTAGAATCATCTTCAGAACCAGTGGCATACTTTGAATGCACTCAGTGATCACAAATCTTCATCCTTTGTCAAAAAAAACAAAAAAAAAAACAAAAAACAAACAAACAAAAAACACAAGTGGCCTTAGGGAGCAGAGTCATTCAGAGGTAAGCCTTACCAATAAAGGACATTTTAGTTGAATAAAAGCATTTGAGATGAAAAAGTATCTATAAATTAATGAGCTATGCCAACCGACTGCTCATCCTTTGCCTTCCTTAAACTCCTACTTCCTTTCTAAATTACTATCTTTCATAAGCATGTTTCCGTTTTCTTTGAGATCTTAGCACTACTAGTAAGAATATTTAATGTGTGTTTTCATTACTGCTGTCTCCCCTACTCACTGAAAGCTTCGAGCTCGGTAAACATGTGGTTTTGTCACCAATATATCTGCCATCTAGAGAGAACTGATACAAGTAAGCATTCAATAAATATTTTTTGAGTGAGTGAATGGAACATACTGTTTTGTGACTCAAGAACTAGCTCTTAAGGCAATTCTAATAAAATCAGAAGTATTCTGAACAACAAATGGCAGCATCTCTGAAAGACAGTGCCTCTCCCGCAAATAGGGGAACAGGTAAATTCTTCTTGGTTGGTTAGGAAATGTATATTGTTAGAGTTACACTCTATGTTTAATAAGCTGTTTGCAAAATATGATCATAGAGCAATAATAAGTGTCATCTTTTTATAAACCAGGGGTTTAATGAAGAAAAAGGATACAGAAGTAGTATTTTGACTTACCTTTTCTTTGTCCAAATGTAAATTTCTGGTACTGAAATTAGTATACAGTATGATATATAGAGAGAAAGGAAATTATTAGGAGATCATTACTCCCAGTAATTATGAAGGTTAAATGCAAAAATTCTGGATTATTAACATCCAGTGAATATACTCCATTCGTTATTTCATTATTTTTTTAGGGTGATTATTTTTTAATCAAAAACACCTTTTTGAAAAAAAATACCTTTTTGGTAATGTTTTATAAAAGGTAGCCAGCCGACAGCTTCTTTCATTTAATTTTTTAAGTGGCTAATGCCCTTGTTGACTAAAATTGAGAGTATTCTACAGGGATTGAGAGATTTTTGTCAACATCTTTATGGCTTTGTAAGTAGCAAAACAAACAGCCCTTAGACAAATAGCTTTTCACATGCTCAGTAACCGGTAGAGATCTGCAGTCATACAGCTTTACAAAGACCAAAGAAGGAATCTACAGGGCAGTCACTGGGGAAGTCACCAAGGAGGAGTTTGATAGTAATTTTCAAACTCTTCAACAGCAAGAATATCCAAATTAAAACACCAAAGCCACCAATTTGCTTCTCTAACCTATAGTGAGGTTACTTACATGTTTAGGTAGGGTGATTTGTACAGATTTCTAAAAGAGTAGTAATAACAACATGCAGCTAATGTTGGTAATCTAGGAGGTTCCAAGATAATGAATAACAAGGGGAAACCACCTCAAAATTCACAGCCTAGAGGGAACCACACTGCTACTGAGGTCTTTCCGGGGCTTTACTGCTACTGCATATATATTCATCCTGCTTCTTAGTGTCACATGGTCAGCTACAATTCCCATAGCTCCCTTTTCTTCTATTCCTTACACATTTGTTCATGTTCTGTTTTTGAAATCACCATGTTAGCCATTAATGGCATTCTGTGAGGCATATTGCCATCGCTTATTTAATAAAATCGACATAAAATTATTCATGGGAGGTAATAATGTTTAAGAAAAGATTAAAGAACATAACAAAAATGATTATTAATTCACAGTGTGTTTCCTAATAACTTCCTTTTGAAGCGTCAAAAAGATAAATAAAAGGAGTAAAAATTTTCCAGAGGCTAAGAAACAAGGCTAAGTATTTGATGCATAGGTGGGCTGCAGATCAGATTGCTTTTAGAAAACCATAAAACATACTAACATGTGAAGATGCACCTAAAGTTTGGATGCTAAAAAAGAAATATTTACAAAACCCAGTAGTGGTCATTTATCTTCTAATCTACTCACAAAAAGTGCCAGACTTGAGATCAACAAAATATTAAATAAATCTCTAATTCTTTTATGTTCCTTGCAGTAGAGTGGTTCTTTATCTCTTTTTATGCTGTCATATCACATCCCCATCAATAAGCCATAACATGAAAAATAGAGTGAATGATTTTTTTTTTAAAGTATACACATTTTCTGGCAATACTGACCATGCCTGCTAGCTACATTTTGATCCACTCCACCTCCTGTGAGAATTGCTGACGTGGCTGAGTCCTCAATTAGTGAAGTGCCTTCTGATATAATGAACCAGTACGCTACTTCTCAAACTATCTTTGACGGACCAATTTTTTAAAAATTTCTAATTTGTTGCAGACTGACATTTTGTTAAATACAATAAAACAAATTAATACAAAAATGAAATGGAAAAAAAAACACACAAAATACAAGCACTTGTTTTATGAGATTCAATAGACATAAAATTATACTGTCCATGGCTATACAAATTTCTAAATACTCTCAATTTCTTTATTTAACCCACAGCAAGCAAGCCAGTCAGCCAGCCAGCCATCAATCAATCAATCAATAAAGGAGGGGGGTAGTATACAGACAGGCACCAGGTCAGGTCTCACTCATCAATCAATTTCAAAGAGCAAAGATCTCAGGCATACTACCAACAGGTTATAGGTCTGAGTTTACATGAGGTTTATTTCCTCCAGGGCATTATCTGGTTTAAAGCTGTCACATATACCTAGATTGTAACTGTACTGAGCTGGGCTACCCAAGGAACATATTTCTTAGAGGTACAAGGTAACAGCAATTGGGAGCAAGATTTAAATACTTAAGAGATCATAAAATCTTAAGTTCTGACCAAAAACTGTACATTTAACACCTGATTTCCCCCTTCAGTAGCTTTTAAACTACAACTTTTTAGTTTTAAGAGAAATGGCTTTCCCTGAATAAAGCTGTAAGTAAATCCAGTTGCTCACACCCACAAAGAAAACCTACAGCTTCACACCATGGCCAGGCAGCCATGAACAAAATATTAAAATGTCAAGTAAAAAATTCAGTTTCTTCCTAAAGAACCTTAACCCAGACAGATCTATCAGCAAACAATGACAAAACAATGAAGTGCTATAACTGAGATATATATAAAAGATCATGGTCTCAAACACCATCTATACACCACTGATCCCAAAATTTGCATCTCTAAATTTATCGTCTCCTGAACCAAAAATTTGCTCATCCAACTGTCTGTGATTTTTTTCACTGTATTTCCAAAAGTACCTCAAACTAAGTCAAAGCAAATCCCTAACTCCCTTCCCCCAAAGTAAAATCTGCTTCTCAAAAAAAAAAAAAAAAATCTGCTTCTCCTACAGTCTCTCTCAATTAATGGCTACCCCAATATTCAAGATGCTCAAGGTAAAAACTTCAGGTCATCTTCAATTCCTCTATTTCTCATACACCTCACTTCCAATACATAAGTAAATATGTCAACTCTACCATCTATCACTTCTCATTCTCCCCATGGTAATTGTATAGGCTTAGGCCTCTTGCTGCTGAATTAATCCAAAAGCCTCCAATTAAGGGACTTGAGTCCACAAATGTCTCATTCCAGTCTATTCTGAACGCAGGAGCCAGATAAGCCATTATAAACCCAAGTCGGCCTTGTCAGTCCTCTGCTCAGAACCCTCCAGTGGCTTCCCCTTCTCATTCAGAATAAGAGCCAAAGTCCGTAAGATCTCTACATAACCTGCTTTTTCTGACCTTACTTCCTAAAGCTCTCCAAGCAACTCTGTTTTAGCCATGCTGCATGGCTTACTCTCGCTTATTTTGAACACGTGCCACCTTTCCGACCTTCCTAGACCAACTTATATAAAAAGTATAACCCCTTCGCCCACTGTCATCTACTATCTTTTATCTGCTCAGGAACTTTTATCACTCTTACTCATTAATCTTTATTACCACCTGTCATTCATAAGTTTATGTGTTCATTTGTCATCTCTAATCATTAGAAAGAAACTTTAAGAGAGCTTCCTTTTGAATACTGCTAAATCTTCGAGATCCAGAACTGTGCCAGTAACTAATAGACATCCACAAATACGTTATGAATGAATAATCCAAAAAGGACATCTTGCTCTGGGTGGTTATGGAGTGCGGGAGAAGAATTCACACAAAACAAGATTGTCTGACATGAAAAAGGGCTAAAAATATCATTGCCATATGCACATTCTCTACAAAATCTCGAAGCGTAAGAATACACTATAGGAAAAACCATTAACTTCCTTGCTGAGAGAATTCCCCCAAAAAAGAAATTGATTCCCATGATCCAGAAAAGGATCAGGGAGTAACAATAAGAAAACTACCAGAGTCCTAATCAAATTTTACAGGTAAAAAATTACTATAAAATATACTAAGCTCTAAATAATGTATATTTGCTCTCAGTAATTTATTGTTGCCTGAATTAATTTTTTTTTTTTGCCACAAGTGTTCAATTTCATTCTCCTAGAGTTTTCCCTATATGATGGGACTAGAGCTCTGATTTTAAAACGGAAACCAAAAAGAAGTAAATAGTTTTCACCATCTAGGACTTCAGAGTTCGACTGTCATACATCTCGGCATCTATGGCCATTCTGGAATCATAGTTCTCGAATACTACCTTTCACTATCCGAAACTGTCTTACGCTTATTTATTTTCTTGTAGATTTCTCATCTTCCCATTAGAAAGTGAATTCTTTCTAACAGAGCAGGGATTTACCTCTCTTCTCCACAATATCCATAGGTTCTGATAGGTGCCAAGCACGCAGAACACCCAATAAATGCTTAATGAATGTGTAAATAAAATTCAAATAAGGAAATGAATATTTTGCAAAGGGGTTAAGACTTTAACTTCCAGCTCCTGTTTTAGCAGTGTTAACTCCCCCCTGACTGAGTTCTTAACATTATCAGAAGTACAAGTTGGATTGTGTCCATACTCATACCTCTGGTTTTACCATGTTCTGGGAACAGTATCTCAGCACCTGCCAGAGAAGCATGAAGTCTGGGAAATGGTGGCTGTGATGATACAGTGCTAGGAGAAACAGTGCAAAAGAAGGCAAACAGATTCCTGCAACTCAATCCAGGGACACTACTAGGTGTCCTCATCTCACAGAAGTGACACTGGGCCTTTATATGCCCCCTAATGGCAGCTGGGCTAGGAACATTTCAATACACTACCATCCATACTTACATATGCATTGTATGATCCTGGTTTAGAGACTTTAAGCGGTGCCAATTGTCTCTATAATAAATGCTTTAGGACAAGCCAAATACTAGTGCTTCTTAAACATCCACCACCACCTCCTCACACACACACACACACACTCAAATTAGTCTCAACTGTATTAAATTTACAAACCTAGGCATGGAGGCCCATGTCTTCTCTCTTTTTGCATCACTGCAACATCCTTCCATCCCTCCCTTCTTCCCTCCCCCACCCCATCTTCCGCTGCCCACCCTCAAAATTTCACTCACTCATTCATTCATTTATGCATTTGTTATAAATTTCATGAACTGCTATTAGCATCATTCAGAAACACTTTTTCTGTGTTTGTAACATTGTAAAATATTGTTTCACTGGCTAAGGAAGGAACCACAACCTGTGCTGATTCCCTGACAATCACTGCAGGTAGTTATCAAGAGTATCCTGTAACGTCAGGTGGAACCCTCTCTCTCTCTCCTGAGGTTCAGGTTGCCCAGGGGAATGGCAGCTCTCTCACTGGCGTTGTGAAGGAAGGATATCTTACCCTTGGCTTCTCCACCCACATGAAGGCCCATCTCCCTGCCTCTCTACTGCACTACTCCCAATTCTAGTCAGCTCTGAACAAGGTCACAGATGCTGTCACCACTGAGGCTGGAAGCCATAGAAGCCAGACACCTGGGAAGTTCAGTGATGGTCAGTGTTTGGGATAAAGCTGTTATCCCTGCTGTAATTGCTATTTCTCCTTTTAAAATCATCTTGAAAGTAATAGTGGATGCACCTTACTCCTATTTTAAGCATGATCAAAATCAAAGAGGAAAATGGATACCTAAAAAGCATTTGGACTTCACCAAATCAGGACTGTCAGCTATAAGGCACTAGCAGCTTTCAGGTTTTTCCATCAGAAATAAAAGTAAACCAACTACCACGTACTGTCACAATTTCATTAAAAAAAGAATTTATGAAGTAGTAAGAGTATGATTCTAGTATAAGCAGAAGTCTGTCCAAAGAATATTAGGCAGCTTAACTTTTTCATGTGTGAAAAATAATAGAATATTGATGACTTTTTTTTTTCTTGCTGAATTGTGTCCAAACCAATGGTGGACCAAGGGGCAATTTAATAATACATATTCTAGAGAAGCATTAGTGAAAAGAGAGAGGTGCTTCTCACATTCTAAATCAATATATAGGGATCAAGAAAATCACCCCTAAAGATAAGAGGTGCCTGCATGAATGGGAAATCCCAAAACCGCATTGCCTAGCTAGGCAGGTGTTTATGAGGTATCCTTACTAACCTGTCCCCCTGTGTCTATTTAAGCAGGAAGTAGGGAGAAGAGGAGAGTTAAGGGCAGCAGGAGGATAGGTGGAAAATGGGGAGGATAAGGGTAGGACAGAGCAACCATTTGGCCTAAACAACTACCATTTGGCAGAGCAACAATACCACTCTGAGCTCTTCTGAGATGAAGGACAAAAAGCCTTAACTCAGATATGAAACTCAAGTTTTAAATTAAATGGACTTATAAAAAAAAGTGGGGAACAAAACTTGAGAACTCTGCTTTCCTATGAGAAAGAACATTCTACAAAGCACAGCTGGACTCAATGAATAGAGAAAAAAAAAAAAACGTTAAAAAAATTTTAAAAGTTGGAACCCCATGAAGTTAAGACTATAAAATGAATCAGCTATAAAATACTTAGTTTACTAAGTTGGCTAAAAACCAAAGAAAACTCTGGATCAGCACAGGCCCCCCAGAGTGGCTTTTAGGAAAGACTCTCTCTAGTCCAAATTTTCATCTGACACATGAAAAAAAAAACTGGTGCTCAGCTCACACTTAAGGACCCATGTTATGTTTTCTACCCCTATTCTTTTATCACACAGATATTACATGGCCAGCACCAGTGCACAGTGGCAGGTGCTAGGTAGTTAGCAAACTCAATGCCCGCAAGAGAATAACAGAACATCACTTTTACAGAGATCATAGGGAGAAAGATGTAGGAGCTCCATTCAATTCCACTGCCCCACCTTTTACTAGTCATAACCATGTTTTAGTTTTTACTTATGCTTCATCTTTCCTTCCATTTCCCCCTTTCCCCCATCACTCTTTTGTCTCAATCCTTTTTCTTAGGGTCAATTACGGCAAACAAAACAATGATGGTCAAGAAAGGAAGAGACATCATTTCAGATTCTTGTCATCCAAAAGGCACTTTTTTCTAATAGCTATGTCAGAGTATTAACAGGTAAGTGCCCTTATACTTTACATTTTAGACCACCAAAATTAAGTGGTAAGATTAAATGAAAGTATAAAATCACAGCTTCTATTTTCAATATGTGCTAAAACTGACATCAAATTACTATCAATTTCTCATAAAGAGAAATTGGAGTTGGGTTGTTATTTTCCTTCGCCTAAATGTAATGAAATTTATCATTTAGCTCACAAGATATTTCTCAATTTGTCAGTCTAAAGGTTTAAAATTCACAGATGTATGTACAAAGAGTTACATATACATACATATGTGTCATGTACTTACAGTACCTTAACCTCCCTTTAAGAAAATTAAACACTGGGCAGCCCTGGTTTAGCGCCGTCTTCAGCCCAGGGCGTGATCCTGGAGACCTGGGATCAAGTCCCACATCAGGCTCCCTGCATGGAGTCTGCTTCTCCCTCTGCTTGTGTCTCTGCCTCCCTCTCTCTCTGTGTGTTTCTCATAAATAAATAAAATCTTTAAAAAAAAGAAAAAACACTGAAGATGCTGCTTATTTTTCAATTACGAACAAGTACTTATTAGGCATTTAAGAATAGCTTTATAATAATAAAGATCTTAATTCTTAAATATAAAACAGAACTGATTTCCTCTCCTTGTCCCAGTAACCATTATTTCAAGATACACATAAATAGCAATGACTATAAAAAATTACTGATAAAAATTTCCAATAACTTGACTTTGATGTTTTATCATCACTACTCAATTTTTCATGTTCATCCTCTATGACTATCCTCTTTTAGAAGCTAATAAACATAAAAGGCAAGCTTTCAGTAGAAACTGTGAAGAGAAACAAGGTACTGTTTCTCAGATGCTGTTTGAGAAATGCAGAGCAAGTCCCTGATGGCTTTCCTTCTGCATCTTCCATGTGTAAGTCAGTTGCTAGGAAACGTGAAAGACAGGGATTTGGTATTAGGTCTGGGAACAAGGAGCTAGCTTAATAATTATCTGAATACTAACACATAACCCTCATTGAGGTTGTCTACCTTAGGAGTTGAAGATTATAGGTGATGTGTTTCCAGAGACACAAATTTCCGTTAAAGACATATCCTTTAACTCTTATAAACAGATTCTGGTATCCACTGAAATAAGAAGTAAAAGCTATGTCTTAAAATTTTATTTTCAGCCAGAAGTTGCACCCATCCTGCTATTCAAGCTTACAGACGAGGAGACTAATCTTTTCACTGCTTCAAGCTGTATTTCGATATCACTGCACATGCATACACATGTGCACATGTTCAAGTACACACATAAGCACCCAGAAGAAAAGAAAAAAGATAAAACATGCACATCACCACTACCATAGTAAAATACTTGTCCAAAGTTACCAGAAGAGAAAAGGGAAGAACTAGAAACAAGTTAAAGGAAAATACACACACACACACCAGGCATATGTGCACACATATGTTATCTCTCAGTCCTTGGGGCTTAGTGTCCTTGGGTCTAAGAAACAGAAAAAGAGCTCTGGATGAGGACTCAGAAAACATGAGATCCATGAATTCACTGTGAGACACTGAGCAAGTATCCTAATCTCTCTGGGAATAATTTCCTAGAAAATTAGGAGAAAATTAAGAGTAATGTTAACCCCAAAAGGTTTTTGGAGGATGGGATAAGAACATGCATGTGCAAGCATTTTAAAATTGTACAGCACCATTTGAAAAGATAGTTATCGTAATCTTATTTATAAAGTGGCCATTTCCATGAATTGGCATATAAACAGGATTCAATATTTGAAAATCAAAATTAAGCCAAGTAAAAATCATTAATGGATGAGGTGGAGAATCCCCTCCGCCCCAAGATTTCATAAATAAATTAGACCGTTTTATTTATATTAACATCAAAACATTTGGTATGAGTTACTAATATGGGAAGGCAAGGATTTAAATAAACAAAACCAACCAAAATAACTTACCTTGTGTATATCTCTTAAAGAAATTTTAAGCCATTTGCATTAATACCTCTATAATTTTTGAGGTAAGAAAGTGTATCAAACTATGAAACATGTAAAACAAGCTTTTAAATAAACTAATTCAAATACTGGCTTCTTTGTCTTTTCCAGGCCTAAAAGTAGCTTTGCCATCATTTCTACCTTAAAAAAAAAAAAAAAAAAAGAATCTACAAGCTGTAAAATCTGTGAACCTCTACTAAATCCAAATTGAAACTGTATTACATGTGGATTATGGAGTCTTTTAAAGGTGTTTTTTACAATCCCAGTGGTGAACACCCAGGATCTGCAAGACTCTGTATTTCCTTGCTAGAGCTACCACAACAAAATTCCACACTCAGGGAGCCTTAAATGACAGAAACTTATTTTCTCACAGTTCTCTAGGCTGGAAGTACAAGATCGAGGTCTCCGCATATTTAGCTTCACTGGAAGCCTCTCTCCTTGGCTTGTAGATGGCTGCCTTCCCTCCAGGTGTCTCCACATGCCCTTCCTCTGCAAGCACATTCTGGTGTCTCTTCTTATCCTCACATGGTCTTTCAACTATGCACACTCGTTCCTGGGTCTCTTCTTCTTCTTATCAGGATACTAGTCATAGTGGAGTAAGGCCCACCCACATGACCTCTTTTTTTCCCCCTTAAGATTTTATTTATTTGAGAGTGAAAGGGAGAATGCATTTGCCAATGCACAGGCCCAAGGGTGGAGAGCAGAGGGAGAGGGACAAGCAGACTCCATGCTGAGCACAGAGCCAGATGCAGGGCTCCATCCCACCATGCTGAGATCATGACTCAAGCTGAAATCAAGAGCTGGATGTTTCATGGACTGAGCCCCCAAGTATCTCCCACATGACCTCTTTTAACCTTAATTACTTCTGCCCTATCTCCAAAAGTAATCACATTCTCAGGTAGGAGAGGTTAAGACTTCAATATATGAATTTTGGAGGGACACAAGTTAGCCCATAACATTCCACTTCCACCCAGTCTCAGTGAAACACTAAGAAATGTTAAGAAAAACTAAGTAAAATCTAAGAAATGTTAAAAGGGGAACAAGCTCCATATGCAGGCTGAAATGCATTCCTCAAGGTTCAGAAGCTCAGGACCTTATCAAGAAAGGTAACAATGTGGGAGAGGGTGGACATTTAGAAGAAATTATGTTAACATATATAAATATCAACATGGCTGAGGAAACAGAAGTCTCTGGGACTCACAAACTAAAAGAACAAACACTGGTATGTTAAGCTATTTTCAGAAAGTTCCCGCGACTCTATCTGCTGGCTTGGCACTTAACTTAAGCTGGGCCTTCAACAAAAAGAACCACAAAACTAAAGTGGCTGTAAATACTGGGGAGGAGAACAGATAACAAGCTATTATGTGATGACTCTGCAAATTTTCTTTCAAAGGGAACTATAAGAAAACCATTCAAAGCAGTTTCTGAGTATTTCTGACACTGATTTGGAATAAAAAGCCAGGTGAACAGACACATTTTCATTGCCTCAACCTATGCTATGATCTTGTCTAAAAAACTAATACCATAGAACACTGCCATTAGCACAAAAGAAATGTTAGCTTTCTACAGATTTTACCATCTCCAAATATTTTCTCATTTCACCCTCATAATGATTCTGTGAGGCAGAGAAGGCAGGAAAAGATGAGGAAAATGAAAAAGAGTAAAGTTAAATGACTTGCCCAAGGTCACAAATTAATAAACAAGGGAATCAAAATAAGATTGAAGGTCTTCTGACATCTAAGTCAGCACTCTTTACTCTTGGGACTTAATGACATTCAATGTATTGAAACTACAATCTTGCAAAATTCACTTTATTTTAGCATCACTGGGACATAAAGGTCTATAATCTATTAGATTTACTGAAATTCTGCACATACAAAATGAATTTAGTTGGAAGTAAAAATGATTCTGGTTTCTTCAACAAATGTAACTTTTAATACATCAATCATCTTAATTTTTGGAAACAAATGTTTTTGTTGAAGCCAAATAACTAGGTAATACAATAGAAGTTCAAAGCAAGAGAAGAAATTCTCATAATTAAAAATACAAGGCAAAATTTAACCTAAGTAACTAGGTGACCTCATTAGCTAGATAATGTTAACCTACCACATGTATTTTCCATAGGTTATAAACATTTCTTCAGCTAGCTCAAATTAAGGAGAACTACTGGATAATTAGATTTTAATTAATCAGGTTAAAGAAACTATGTCTATTTTTCTTAAGGATTTATTTTAGAAAGAGAGGGAGTGTGCATGAGTGTGCATGTGTGAGCAGGGAGAGGGGCACAGGGAGAGGAAGAGAATCTCAAGTAGACTCTCGGCTAAATGCGGAGCCTGAAGCGGGGCTTGATCCCACACACTGAGATCATGTTGTGAGCCAAAATCAAGAGTTGGACACTTAACTGACTGAGCTACCCAGGTGTCCCAAGAAGCTAGGCTTATTTAGCATGAAGGGAAAGTCAACTATTTGAATATCAACTGTGATGAAATGTGTTTTATAAAGTATTTACTATGTGCCAGGCTAAGTACTTTATGCATACTGTCTCAATCCTCACAAACCACTCTATGAAGTGCGTTCTACTTCATTCCCATTTTATAAATGCAGAGATAAAAGTGAGGTTAATATATCCAATAACTCCTATTTTAAATGTGGCAAAGCCCCAATTCACACCCAGCTCCGACTCCAAAGCTGGAATTACCCATAACTCTACTGCATTGATCCCGAACATAAAGAATGAGATACTGCTCCTCACAACTGAAAACAGGTGAAGAAATGGGCCAAAAGAATAACAAAAATAAATAAAATTTCCAAATAGCATGCACTAAGAAACATGAGTGAATGAGAGTGTGCAATTTCCTTTAAAAGTCTTTTTATAGACTTTTAAAAGTCTATAAAGATTTTCATCATTCTTTTATGTAACAAAATTGTTAAGTACATGCCAAAAGCCAGGCACTCTCCTAAGTCCTTAAACTCCTAGAATATCATGACACAATCCCTTGCCTTGAAGGATTCAAAGTTTTCCAAGGAAGATAAACATATAGAGGAGATTTTAAAAGGCATTAATAATGATTATGGCACAGACTAGGATTCTATAACTGCCTTAGGAAAGGGTTTCATAAAGCCATTTTTCACTATGCAAGCTAGTGACATAATAACATTCTGTTGTTGAGGAAAGGCAAACTGCTGACGGGCCAGAGTTACCTGGAATATATAACTTTTTGACAGCCAGCCTTGCAAAATTCACTTTATTTATTTTAGCACCACTGGGACATAAAGAATAAAATTTATAGTATCTAATATCTATAATATCTAAATATAGATAGTAGGTCTATACTATCTAAATAAAAAGTGAGTGTCAATTTTATGGTGAGTTACATCTTAAAAATTTTTAAAGATGAAGGGTATACAATTCATTCAGAATTTTACTTCACTCAGAATTGTACTCAAAAAAAACACCTTTTTGAAACCGATTTTTAATCATAATATGAAAGACAGAAATCAAGGTATATTATTTTACAGAATCTATTGATGAACTGACCTATTACATCCAATGTCTGTCCCATAAGGACTAATGGAGCAAACTGGATCTCATCTTTCAATACCAGGAAAAGCTGCACTTCTTGCAAACAACTGGTAAATTTTTATCAAATGAGCATCATAAATGCAATAAGTGGTCATGTTGCCCCTTTTCCCCTAGCTATTACCATTTTTTTATAAAGTCACATTTTAATTTATATCTACTGCATAAACACATACATACAAGAATTCAGAGAGGCTTTTAGAAATACGTAAAGCAAATACAAATAACCCTCCCTACACCAATAATAAGTGATGAAACATGAGTTAGAGACCCTGGTTCTTCAAATCTCATGGCTGAGTAACTCAGCAGGTTAGCGATACACATACTGGTAAGAGCTTATAAAAGAATTACATAAGCTTGCAAATAAGATTATAAAAGATAATGTTAGTGACCACCCAATAATGCCCATGGAAGGACATTATTATTCTTTTACACAAAACACCCATTTGATCACTCACAGATGTTACACAGCATGTTCTTCCAAGGTAAGCCCTGGGGCCAACTAGTGACCCCCAAACCCCAGAAACATAGCACCCAGGATAAAATCTGGCATGCCCAAGGTCTGTGGAGATAGGTGATGTTTCCTTTTAACCTCTGACTGTCTACATATATGCCTAAGTCCTTCTTCTCCCCATCCACATACTGAAGTTTTCATCTTTCTTGATAAAGACCAGACACTGATGTGCAAAAGGCTGCTTCAGTCATCAACCATGACTTCCCCACCAACAAGGAAAATTATAACCACAGAGTTGGTCATGGCAGACATCTTAGCCCTAAAGGCTTTTGTCACTATCAAGATAGTGACAAAAGAGGACCTCTTGGGACATGGAAACTATCTACAATACAACCACTGAGGATATGGCCCTTGACGTTGTTAGTCTCATTTGAGGAGGCTGTTGGACCCAGTCAGGGTCCAAATCTGGGACCAGGGGATCGAGAAGGTGAGAAAGTTTAAAGACAGACACCTAATATAGTTTTTTTTTTTTTCGTTTAAATGAATGAATGAACATAAACTCTGCGGTAAAACAACAAAATGCTATATGGAGTATTGGTCTAACCTAAAGGAATGTTTCAGTGTCCATAAGTTGATTAAAATAGTTTTATTAGATAAAACTCTATTATTACATTTTCCCGAACAAGTACTGTTAATAAGAACAGAAAATCAACATGTATATTTGTTAGTGATGCTTGATATTTTTGCATTTTCCTATCTATTGAGGCACTTCCTGCACTACCTGCAGATTCACATTTTTCATATAGGATTTAAATTCTGCATATATTGCAATATATAAACAGAAATAAGATATTTCCAAGGTTTACATATGGCACTGCCTGAATGCCACATTTTAAAATCAATATTTTATTATTTTTAATGGATATTTTTTTCAAGATTTTACTTATTTATTCATGACAGACAGAAAGAAAGAGAGAGAGAGAGAGGGGGAGAGAGGCAGAGAGGCAGAGACACAGGCAGAGGGAGAAGCAGGCTCCATGCAGGGAGCCTGACGTGGGGCTTGATCCCGGGTCTCTAGGATCACACCTCAGGCCGAAGTCAGCGCTAAACCGCCGGGCCACCAGGGCTACCCATAAAAATTAATGATATTTTAAAATAAAAAGCAAAGCAAAACTAAAAAGAAAAATCAAATTTTTCATAGATAGTTGAGACTACCTAGTTTGAAATCATCTTGCTTACATCTTCTCAACCTACCTTCAGTTCATGTTCTTTCATCAAAGTAAGTTATTTTCAGGGGAAAAAATATTTTGAGCAATCTAAACATTGAAAAACTTTAAATATGAAACAATAAATAGGATAGTATCTCGTTGCCTTAATTTTATTAACCAACATTCAGAAATATCCATTTCACACCAAATAAATCCCAAGGTTGTGGGATGAGTCTCCCCTTAAATATGAGTTAAAGTACTTGAAATTTTTGTCAAATATAAAGAATTAAAATTTTTATGAGGCAGTCAATGTTACAAATAATGATTCTTACTGTAGAGTGACATCATCAAAAAGTAAACATGTTTTTACAATTTCAGGAGTGAAATGTCTGGAAGCTTCTAGTAACAAACTACTAAGCAAAGATAGAAGTTTTTTATTATTTGTAGCAATTATTATAAAGTTCCTTTTTGTTATCTCTACCTTTATGTAAAAAATTAAACAGTTAACATGTTTCTGACTGGAAAATTAAATTAAATATTTGTTTATTCTATCACTTTATTCATGAGAGTATTTTATCTGGAAACTGGACAAAGGAAGTATTACATGTTAAAACCCAGTAAATTTGCTTTTAAAAATGAGTGAATCTCTAATACTAGTTCAAAGAACTCTAAATGCTGATGGTTATTAATACATTATTAGTCTAACTAGCTATTCTAGTAAGATTTTACTAAAATGCTATTTACCAACAGTAATCCATTAGAAACATAATATGAAGCATTACCAATGAATTAAAATTCCTGGATGACACTGTTTAGACTCTTCTGGTAGCAAAAACATAATAATACCTTAAAAACCTCTCAGAAGACTCAGCTTTACAATGAACAATTTCAGGTTATAAATGCAAATCATCAGTATACCATTATATGAAAAGGCATTTTATTTTTTAAAAAGTTTATACCTCCTTAACCAATTTCTTTACCATTTCCCCACTCCACCTTTGGCAACCGCCAATCTGTTCTCTGTATCTATTTGAATGAGAGAAATCGTGTGGTATTTGTCTTTTTCTGTCTGACCTATTTCACATAGCATAATGCCCTGAAGGTCCACACATATTTTCACAAATGGCAACAGTTCATTCTTTAATATGGGTGAAAATATTCCTCTGTGTGTGTGTGTGTGTAAAAACAAATTCTTTATCATTCATTCACCAATGGACACTTAGGTTATTTCAGTTATCTCGGATACTGCAAATAATACTGCAATGAATATGGATGTGAATATACTTTTGAGATAGTATTTTGGTCATCTTTGGATAAATACTCAAAAATGTAATTGCTGGATTACATGGTAGTTCTACTTTAAAGTTTTTGAGGAAACTTCATACTAGTGTCCATAGTGGACACACCAATTTACATTCCCAGCAACAATACACGAGGTTTCCTTCTTCTCAACATCCTCACTAACACTTGTTAGTTCTTGTTATTTCAGTAGTCATTCGAAGAGGTACAAGATTGATATCTCATTGTGGTTTTCACTTGCATGATGAACAAAAATGTTGAGCATCTTTTTAAGTACCTCTTGGCCTGTCTTTGAAAAAATACCTATTCAGGTTCTTTCCCTCATTTTTAATCAGATTGTTTGGTTTTTCACTAGAGTTTTTTTGAGGTCTTTATATATGTCAGATATTAGCCCCTTATTAGCCCCTTATCAGATATTTGATTTCCAAGTATTTTCTCATTCACTAAGACACCTATTTTCTTGATGGTTTCCTTTGCTATTCAGAAGGTTTTAAATATTATACAGTCTCATTTTTTTGTGTGTGTGTTGCTTTTAGTGTCACATTAAAAAAAAAATCATTGCCAAGTCCTAGGTCAAGGAACTCATACCTTATCTTGTCTAAGTACATTCAAGCCTTTAATGTCTTAATTTTTTAGTATGCTGCTGTATAGTGATTGAGTTTCATTCTTTTGCATGTGGCTGTCCAATTTTTCCAACACCGTTTTACTGAAGACCCTGTCCATTCTACATTGTACATTTTTGGCTCTTTTGTTGTAAATTAATTGACCATATATTTGTGAGTTTATTTCTGTTCCCTATTCTGTTCCTTCTATGTGTCTGCTTTTATGCCAATACCACACAGTTTTAATTACTATAACTTTATCATATAGCTTGAAATCAGGGAGCATGATGCCTCTAGTTTTGATCTGTCTCAAATTTGGTTTTGCCATTTGAGATTTTTTTTTGTGTGATTCTATATAAATTTTATGATTATTTGTTCTATCTCTTTAAAAAATACCATTGGAGTTTTAATAGAGATTGCATAGGATCTATACATTGCTTTGGGTAATATGAACATTTTACCAATATTGACTCTTCTAATCTATAAGCAAAGTATATCTCTGTTTATGTCCTCTTCAATTTTTTAAATTAACATTTTACAGTTTTCAAAATTCAGATCTTTCATCTTCTTGGCTAAATTTATTCAAAGGAATTTTATTACTTTTGATGCAATTGTAAAGATAATTATTTTATCTCTCTGATAATTTGTTGTCAATGTATAGAAACACATCAGATTTTTGTGCACTGATTTTACAACCCGAAACTTTACTCAATTCATTTATTAGCTCTCAGTTTTTTGAGTCTGATTTCGAGTTTTCTAAATATAACACACTGTCTGCAAACAGTGAGTTTTGCTAATTCTTTTTCCATTCTGATGCTTTTTATTTCCTCTCTTTAAAGATTTTTATTTATTTATTAATGAGAGACACAGAGAGAGGCAGAGAAATAGGGAGAGGGAGAAGCAGGTTCCCTGCAGGGAGCCTGATACAGAACTTGATCCCAGGACCCTGGGATCATGCCCTGAGCCAAAGGTAGAAGCTCAACCACTGAGCTACCAAGGTGCTCTGTTTTATTTTCTATTCTTGCCTAATTGATCTGGTGGGGACTTCCAATACTATGTTGAACAGAAGTGACAGGAGTGGGCATCATTGTCTTATTCCTGATCTTAAGAAAAGGCTTTCAGCTTTTCATATTGAGTATGATATTAGATGAGGCCTTGTCAAAAATGCCCTTATGATATTGAGGTACATTCCCTCTATACCCATTTTGTTATGAGTTTTTAATCATAAATGGAAGGTGAGTTTTGTCAGATGATTTTTCTGCATTTTTGAGATGATCATATAATTTTTATCTTTTGACTCATTAATGTGATGTATCACACTGACTGATTTGCAGATGTTGAACCATCCTTTCATCCCTGAAATAATTATCTACTTGATCATGGTCTGTGATCGTTTTTAATGCATTGTTGAATTCAGTTTGCTATTATTTTCTTTAGGATCTTTGCATCTATGGTCTTCAGGGATATTGCCTGTGTTTTCTTTTCCTGTGGTGTCCCTGTCTGGTTTTGGTATCAGAGCAATGTTTTCTTGTCACTTTTCTGTCGGGATGATCTATCCTCTGATATCAGTGGTGTATTAAAACCCCCTTCTAGTATTGTATTGCTATGTCTCCCTTTAAGTCTATTAATGTTTGCTTTTGTTTATTTAGGTGCTCCTATGTTGGATACACAAATATTTACAAATGTTGTATCTTCTCGTTGGATTGAGCCCTTTACCATTACGTCCCATCCAACTTGTCTATTATTGTCTTTGTTTTAAAATTCAATTGGTTTGATATAACTATTCTGGTTTTCTGTTGATTTTCACTGACATGAAATTTTTTTTCCTATCCCTTCACTTTCAGTCTGTGTATGTCCTTAAATCTAAAGTGAGTCTGTGGAAGGCAGCATATACATGGGCTTATGACTGTAAGTCCCACAGGACTTTGACTAGCAGAGAAAGAATTCTTAACCAGTTACCTCCCCCAGGGCACAGCAGGAGCCGGCAGATTCAGGAGTTTAGTCTTTCTGTGAGTAAGGCCTATTAGATAAATGTTATGGCTGTGGCTTATAGGGTAGCCTTCTAATTAAACATGCAGCCCCTAATGGCTAGCTCTAATCCTTCCCAGAGACCTTGGAGGGCAGGAACTATTTTTATAATCTGTGTTTGCTGTGCTCCTGAGTGCCAGTGTCTCTTAGGCTCGGGGAGCGGAGCTTTACACAGGGCTGGTGTCCTGGTTTTTATGTCTAGTACTATGGTTTTTGCAGCCACTGCCAAGGGACACCCCTTGACTATCAGGCTCTGGTGGCCAGGGAGGCTTGCATTTCTTTTTTTTTTTTTTTTTTTTTTTTTTGAGGCTTGCATTTCTAGGTCCTATGGGATTGTGGCAATCAGAAAAATGGATGGTTGTTGGCAGGCTGCTACCCACAGGGCTCTGCACAGACAGCAGACTAAGGCACATCCCCTGTCTTTCTGTGAAGGAGTCCTCAGTTTGTCCTAGAGCTTTAGCTTGAGGGACAGGCTTCACGTTTAGCATATGCCTGGTGGACTACAGAGCTACTCCTAAGGAATGCAGGCTATGGATGCCACTCTGATGCTCTCCCTCTGTCTTCTGCCAACTCACCAGTATCTTCCATAAAAGAACTTATACACTTGTCTAGAACCTCAAATTATACAACTGTCAGCCAGGGAACACTGAAAGATCACCTGGTCAACAAGACTCATGCTCGAAGTCCCACTGGACTCTGTGTATTCCGTCTACTTCAAAAGCTGCTGTGGATCTGGCTTCTAGTCAGCCTAAACCTTGGTGCTAAAAGTTTCCCCTGAGGGACACTGACAAGTCTTGGTACATCCTCAACTATCAGCAGCTATTAAAAATATAATACGCTGTCTTACCTCAAAAGTTTGAGGTAAGACAAAGATTTGGGGAATTGAAAGACAAGTTCACTACACAAGGCCACTTCTTCAGGACTGAAGAGAGGTGGTTATTTTATCTACTGTATTGAAGTTGTCAGAGAGTCAAGCAAACTCAAAAAACAGAGGAATGTGTTGTAAATGAAAAATCAAGATAAAACTTCAGAAAAAAAAAAAAAAACCTGAAAGAAACAGAGATAATTTACCTGACAAAGAATTCAAATAATTGTCATAGAGATGCTCATCAAACATGGCCGAACATAGTGAAAAATTCAATAAGGAAATGGAAAAATATAAGAAAATACCAAACAGAAGTCACAGAGATGAAGAATGTAGTAACTGAACTGAAAAACAGTTCAACAGCAGACTAGATGAAGGAGAAGAAAGGATCAGCCAACTGAAAGATGAGGCAGTGGAACTCAATCAGAGCAGTAAAAAGAAAAAAAAATTGAAGACAGCTTAAGGGATTTATAACACAATGTCACATAGACTAAGACTCACATTATCAGCTCCCAGAAGGAGAGCTAGGAAAAGGCACAGATATATATTGCTTGAGGAAATAATGGCTGAAAATTTCCCTAATTTGAGGAAGGAAACCAATATCCAGTTGGAGGAAACCCAGGAAGTTCCAAACAAGATGAACCGGAAGAGACTGATACCAAGAAATATTATAATTAAAATGTCAAAATTTAAAGAGAAGGAAAGAATATTGAAATCAGTAAGGGAAAATAACTTATTATGTATAAGAAATCCCCATAAAACTCAATAGATTTTTCAGAAGAAACTCTGCAGACCAGAAGAGTGGCATAATATATTCAAAGTGCTGAAAGAAAAAAATTCCAATCAAAAATACTATACCCAGCAAAGTTATCATTCAGAACTAAAGAAGAGAGACTTCCAGACAAACAAAAGCTAAAGGAGTTCACCACCACTTAAGCAGCCCTTATAAGCAATGTTCAAGGGACAGTTTTAGGCTGAGAAGAACGACACTAATTGAAAACAAGAAAACATAAAAAACAATAGATCTTACTACAAAAATAAATACATAGTAAATGTCATGGATTAATCACTTGGATTACACAAGTGAAATGTGACATCAAGAATTTAAAATGTGGTGGGAGGAAAAGTAAAAACACTGAGTTTTAGAATGGGATCAACCTTAAGTTGTTATCAACTGATACTACACTATCATAGAAACAAACTGTTATACATAAACCTCATGGTAACCACAAAGCAAAACTCTGTAACAAACACACAATCAAAAAAGAGAAAAGAACATAAGCATATCACTAAACAAAGTCATCAAACCAAAAAGGAAGACAGCAAGAAAAAACAAACAGAAGAATTATAAAAACAGTCAGTAAATGATTAATAAAATGGCAGTAAGTATATACCTATCAATGATTACTTTAAATATAAATGGATTAAATTCTCCAATCAAAAAACATAAAGTAGCTGAATGGAGAAGGCTTTTTATAATTATAGATACTTCTGTCTTCTGTGGCTCATATTTTACAGATTCTGAAATTGCTCTTCAAAGATGGCCACTTGACTTGATACAAATTAGAATTTACTTATTCTGCAACTTCTCACTTCAGTATTTGTCTAATTCATGGTCTCTGAAGATGACAGCCATCAAGGAAAAGATTAAAAGTGCCTCAAGAAAATTACTGTTTTCCCAAAACTGCATGTCTCAACATGAATTGAATCAACTATTACTGTGGTAATACACTGTGTTTGAAAATTTATAAACCTACACGATGATTTAACAAAAAAATAATTCCTCTATACTGGATTTGAGCAGAGCAAATTATTTATACACACACACACACACACACACACCCCATATGAGATTCTGATCTGCAGGGTAAGTATGATTAATAATTCACAATAAAAACTATGAATAAATCATTTAAATCTGTGATTTTTGAGAAAAAAACACTTACTTAATGGGCCTATCACCCACAATCTCACTATTCTTCTATTTTCCACCTTCACCTTCTCTCCCAGTGAAGAATGATGAGATCATAATATGGGTTGGACAGGAAGACATTGCAGAAACATCTAAAAATGTAAACTTTACCAAATACAACATTGTAAATTTAGTTATATAATCAGGAATAAAAATGACTTCTAAGAAAAGCAATGCCTATTGAAAAGAACTTATAAATTATGCAAGCCTCGACTTCTGCTCCAAGCAGAATAGTATATTAATTACTCTAGTAACTACAGTCTTAGATAAATTTCAATGCATATGATTTTTAATGCAGTGCTAGCTTCCTAACAAAGTAGTAGGTATTTCCAATGATCAATGAAGATGAGAGACAAAAACAACACTTAACCAAATAAATGGGAACTGACAGAAAAAAACATATTTAAAAGTCAGAGTTACCCTATAGGTAAATACCTATAAGGTTTCTCAAATCCTTAAGTATAAGCCTTGGGCATGTCCACAGTAAATTCTGACACTCAGTGAGATGGATTATCAAAGGGGCTAACAACATCCCGAATCCCTAATATGCCTTAATCCCTGATACAAAAAAGCACATATTCTCCAAATAGTAGAAACTCTCAATAAGTATTTTCTTTCTAGTTTTCATACATGCATTGAATCTACAATTCACTGAGCACTTATAAATTTTTTTTATTATCTCATATAGTAACACAAACAAAAATACTACAAAATGGGAACAATTATTCCCATTTTATAGATGAGGAAATTGAGGTATCAAAAGTTTAAGTAACTTTTTAGACATCCAAAGACACAAAGGGAATATCTGGTACAGGAGTTCAGACAGCCTAATTTCAAAGCAATATCTCTATCATTTATTCTCCTTGTACTTATGTAAAGGATAATTATAAATAAACATTTTTATGTGATTATCATGTGCCTACCACTGTTTTAACCCATTTAGATATACTGACTAATTTAATTCTCACAACAACCCAATTAAGTTTATAGGTGAGGAAAGTGAGGCAAGGAGAGGATGGGTTCCAAAGCTAGTATTCCTAATTATGACCTTATGCTCATAACCACCTCAGCATTCTGCTTCATGAATACTTGTTCATTTAATCCACTGATCAACTCTCTAAGGGAGTTTCCTTCCCTGTTCTACAGAGTTAATTCCTAGAGAGGAAGGAAATAAAAGTACATATATAAGCAAGAGGCTTCTGGGAGGCCAGCACACAGACCTCTTCCTCACCTCCCTCAATAGTGAAGTTAGGGAAATGTTTTCAGGGACATGTTTTCACAGCAGACTGGGAGACCTCCTGACAGTGGGTTAGAGATAGGGATGTACAATAAGATCTCTGAAATAAAAAAATACATACACTGAGGAAAGAAAGCACTTAGGCTGTTGACCTGTGCCTGACACCAGGATTTGAGGCTTGTGGAGAAAGCAAGCTCAATACAGCAGAACATATAACTACTGCAGGGTGTGTCTCTGGACAACCTGCTATACTTTAGAAACCTATAGCGAAGTCTAGGTTTATGAACCAAAAAAGAGTTGTAAGAAAACAGCCAGGACAACATACACTTCAGACCTACAGAACTGAGCCATTGTAAATTTGTGGTAATTTGTTATAGCAGCCATAGGAAACTAATATGTATCAGAGGCCAGGTAAACAGCCTTTGCAACCTGGACAGGAACCAGAAAGTCCACCTCCCTGGCAATGAATTCCACCACAGTAGTGGGCCAATGTGATGCCAGTTTCCACCACAACCCCACTTTACAGTTTTAGTACAGACCCAAATTTTCTGGAGATTTCCATTAACACACTGGGGGGTGCAGGTTACGGACAATTCTCAAAGTGGTGATACATAGACAAGTAAGGTAAGTGACTTAACTAAAGAATAAATTTAAATAATGTGCCTTTTTTGCTCTCTAAGCAGTACCATGGCAGTTGAGGAAGGGGGAAAAAAAAAAAGAAGAAGAAGAAGAAAGCACCTTATAAGAAGTGGCAGAAAGGAAACCAAAAATAAAGTCAGAACCATTTTCTATGAAAGAAGGGTATGATGTGAAGCACCAGCTTTGTCAATATAAAAAGTTTTGGAAAAATACTAGTCACAAGATCTGAAGGAACCAAAACTGATGTGGTGGCCTCAAGGGTTTCTGAACTGAGTCTTGCTAATTTGCAGAATGATGAATTTAGAAAATTCAACCTCAATACTGAGGATGCTTAAGGCAAAAACTACCTAACTTACATGGTATGGATAATGATAAAAGGCCCTCTATGGTCAAAAAAATGGCAGATCATGACTAAAGGTCATGTTGATGTCAAGACAACAGATTTGTTTAAATAGGGTTGGTTTTACTTAAACAAACAACAAAGAAAAAACCCACAACAATCAGATTCAGAAGACCTCTTTTGCTCAGCACCAAATCCAGACGATGGAAATCATGACCTGAGAGATGCAGACAAATGACCTGATTCCAGATAGCACTGGGAAACATACAGAAAAGACCTGCCCATCTATCTTCTCCACAGTGCTGTCATTAGAAAAGTAAAAATGCCGAAGAAGCCCAGTTTGAATTGGGAAAATTCAGGAAGCTTCCCAGTGAAAGCAGCTTTTATGGAAAATCTACTGGGGACAGGACAGGTGTTAAAGTTAAATCACTAGAAAACAATTAATGAACTGCAGGTATTATTATAACTAAATGTCAATATAATTTTTCTCTTATTTGAAGAACTTGCTGAAAAAGAATCAGTTGCTCTTAACTCTTCTACCTTTCACCTACGTTTTCCTAGTTTAAATATCAGCATAAAGACAACCGTTCATTAACTGATAAAATTAATGGTATCTGGGACCACCCATAAAGGAATGAATTTGAGATTTTTTATGTTATTTCACAGGACTTTTGTCAACTACTCTAGAAATGAATGTAGTTAACAGTACGCATCTAAATTATCTTCTCTCAAAGGAAATCTTGTAGCTAATTTTATTAAACAACAGATTGGGCATGGAATTCTTAATTTCAATTTTAAAATGGAAATCGTCTCTGCCCAAATCTTCCTTATATAAGCAATCTGTAGTTTATACAGAGATTTATTACTGACAACTTAAAAGTTGAATAACAGGATTTTATCTGTTCTTTTCTCTTCCATTTACAGTTCATCAAAAATTAAACAGAATTACCATATGACCCAGAACTGTCACTTCTGGGAATATACCCAAAATCACTAAAATTAGGGACTCAAACAGATATTTGTCCACCTATTTTCACAGTAGCATTATTCACAACAGCCAAAAAGTGGAAGCAACCCAAGTGTTGACTGAAAGATGAATAGTTCAGCAAAATGTAGGAGGTGTATATAATACACATCCGTACATAAAAGAGTATTATTCAGCCTTAAAATGCAAACTCTGACATACGTTGCAGCATGTATAAATCTCAAGAACATTATGCTAAGTGAAATAAACCAGTCACAAAAGTTAAATACTGTATGATTCCACACATATTCAGTATCAAGAGTAGTCAAATTAGAGACAGAAAGTGAATGGTGGTTGTCAGGGGGCTGGGGCAGGGGAAGAATGAATGGGAAGTTATTATTTAATGGGTACAGAGTTTCAGTTACACAAACGAAAAGACTTCTGGAGATACAGGCAAGGATAGCCCAATATTATGAATGTACTTAATACTATTGAACTGTAACATTTAAAATATAAATTTTATGTTGTCTATTTCACCATAATTGAAAAAAAATTTTAATTCCAACTTTTCAAGTTAAGCGATCCTTTAGCAAATACTGGTTAATCCTAATTCATCTGTAATCACTTAACCTAGTTGAGAATCACCCTTTTGGTAGAAACAAATTAGAATTAGAAATGAGGGGAAAATATGTTTACCTTTTGGGATTTAAAAAAAATCAGTGAAGGACTAAAGAAACAAAAAAGCCTATGGTTCTGTTATGAAGAGATCTCTAAATAGAAGTAATTGCTTTATAGTTTAAAAAATTAAAAAAATAAAATTAAAAAAATAATTAAATATAGATGAAGGGAAGAATCAAATTCATTTGAGGTTTCTTCCATGTGGACAACTTCTTCATCTGGAGATATGACTGCACTTCAACATTGATATCAGGCATCTAAAGGGCTCTTAGTAATTCTGAATGATAGTTTGCAAAGTCTATGTGGACATGCAGCTGGAAAGGTAAGTGGATATGGGAATCACCTCTAGAAAAAACAACTCAAAGTTAGATCCTACACTGGTGATTCTCAAAGAGTAACACCTAGATCTGAAGTGGTTCTCGAAGGACAGCCTGAGCAGTGCCAATATCATGGAAAACTTGTTAGAAATGCAAATCCCTGGGTCCGCCAGACCTCAAGCTCTCCTTCCACATGATTCTGATGCACACAAATTAATGACCACTGCTCTAAACTGCACTTAGTAACATGTTACCACCAAAAGCTCTATTTTACGGCTCCTGTTCTCTATACCAGTTGCACGTTAGCATCACTAGAAACTTCTGATATTGAGTCTTAGCTCACTGATTTAAAGATTTTATTTATTTATTTGAGAGAGAGAGAGAGAACACGCACGCGCATGTGTGAGTATGAGGTTGGAGTTTGGGGACAAAGAAAGGGGGAAGCAAATTCTCGCTGACCAGGGAGCCCATAGCGGGGCTCCGCCCCAGGACCAAGATCATGACCTGACTGAAGGCAGATGCTTAAACGGAGCCACCCAGGCACCCCTCAAAGAGTCTGATTTAATAGATATTGCTTATTTGTTAGTACAGATTTCTAGTATTCCAATGTTAAGTCAATGTTGTGTCTTTAAATGATTTTATAATCTCAAACGGATAAAAATTTAGGCAAGAAAAACTATTTATGAACGTTTTAAGTCTACAAATACCTTGCTGCCCAATAAACATAATTAATAACTAAAGCAACCACTAGAATTAGCTAAGATTTAGGGAAAATTTAAAGCTGAAATTAGTAACACAGGACTATGGTAAGACTAAAAGGTTTAGACAAGTCCACTGGAAGAAAACAGAATAAAAAATTATTTTTTCCATAAAGAAAATTTTAAATATGTAGGTTATAACATAGAGTGGTAAGAAGATGGACTTTGCAACTCAGGTACACTCAGGGAGTTCTGGCTCTCATCTATCAACTGTAACATTTTGATTAATTTCTTTTTTCTTTCCTAAGCCTCCATTTCTCATTTGTAAAACAGTCCATATTATGAACCTATATCAAAGAAATGGAAGGACTAAAATAAAGTATGTCAAGCGCCTAGCACAGTAATTGGCACACAGCTTACGCTCAGTAAGTGTAGACTTATTACTATGAAGAAAATCATATTAAAATGAAAATATACAAAAAATAAAATGAAATGAAAATATAGTAACAGAACAATGAATAAGTTCTAGAAGTCTGGTAAAATGTCTTTCTGATAATCCAAGCTAAGAAAAAAAAAAAGTATTAAGACAATAACAATACTGTGAATGTAGGGGGAAGTTCTCCACAGCTTATATGTAGGAAGCAAATACAGTTAGCTATAGACACTGTATTCACCCCTCTTACCCTGTCAGTGGAAGCAATCAACTGTTGTCAAAAAAACTCAGGTTTTTTTTTTTTTTTTTAAAGATTGTGTTTATTTATTCAGGAGAGACAGAGAGAAGGGTGGGGGTGGGGGGCAGAAACATAGGCAGAGGGAGGAGCAGGCTCCACACAGAAAGCCTGATGCGGGACTCAATCCCAGAACCCTGGCATCACACCCTGACCCAAAAGCATATGTCCAACCGCTGAGCCACCCAGGCATCCCTCACTCAGGCTTCTCTTGAGAAAAGTACTTCACAAAAGTTTTAAAACTCATGACTATGTTGTCTGCTAGACAGCCTTTAAATGTGGATAACAAACTCTTACTCTCTTAGATACCAAGATCATAATCTTAATTTCTTCATTAAGTTAATCATTAATAATGAAAAGAAATTCCCATTTGAGGATCTGTAATGTTAGCAGATGCACAAGTACTTCTGATTTTTCAAATCTGCAGCAGTGGATCATTAATCAATTTATTTATTCATAAGGAAGATATGAGCCAGAACTCCTAATGAGCAAATGGACATGTGTATCCCACTATTCAATTACTTTTTTTTTTTTTTTTTTGCTAAACCTGACTCAATATAAGAATTTCTTGAAACTACTGAACTGCTCCCATCCCCCTCCATATGACTGAGAAGTGGCCAATGGGCAGGTTCACAAGCACATGCTGAGGGCAGGGGTGGAGGTCGAGCAGAGGGAAGTCATCTGTTCATTTGCTGTTAGAAACAGCTGATAGAATCACTGGTAATTTTCACTTCCTTAATAATTTAAGTTATTCCTCAAACTTTCTACAATAAGCATGTATTACTTTCAAAATGTGAAAGCACAGGGCTTAATAACAAAAAGTCAAAAGAAGGGTCAGGAATAAATGAAAATAAAAGTATAAATGTTCTGAAGCTTGGTAAGTTCTTTGGAATACTTAAAAAAAAAAGCACACAAAATTAACTGTGATTGTCTACCACAAAACTATTTTATCTACAATTATGCCTAAAAGTAATAGAAAGGTTGTCTTTAAGGCATTATTAAAATTAGGCATACCTACAGAAAGGAGACTGACATGATTTTTAAATGATGGTGGGAAAGAGATCATCTTAACATTGCATGTTGAAAAGTGTATATGGTTCTAAAGAGGTAAGCTTTGTTTTGAATTCTTAGCTTCACTACTTCCTGACAGGGTAATCCTTGGGAATGTCACTTCTCAATTTTTACAACTATAAAAAGAGTATCAACTTCTTAAGCTTACTATATTATTAGCATTAAACAAAGGGCCCCTGGGTGTCTCAGTAGGTTAAGCATCCAACTCTTGACCTCAGCGTTGTTGAATTCAAGCTCATATTAGGCTCCAAGCTGGGTGTGGAGCTTACTTAAAAAAAAAAGGGGGGGGATTAAAGGGAAAAAACATAGGTACAACACCTCAAATACAGAAACCATTAAATGAGGGTGGTATAATTATTCAAACAAAGAAACACTGTCCAAACACTGTCTCTAATGAAAAGAGAAAGGAGGTGGTGATCAGTCCTAAAGTTTCCACCTACAAGTATGCCTTACCTATTTTTTTCATTTGCAACACACACGGGATTTACAGGAAAACTTAGATTTTAAATCTAAGCCTTTTCTACTTGTCAGGTAATTAAACAATATCCAGAGATCTATAGTGTTATACTAACATAGGTATAATTCTAAAAGAATTAGTCACTCAAAACATTTCAAGAAAATATTTTAATAATTTAAAAAAAATTTTAGAATATACTAACACACCTGCTAAAATGATTCCTTACAAGATAACACGTTTTGTTCTTTGAAAATAACCTGCAATGCTAGGATATGGATGGTCTGCAAATTCTACTTCCAGGACCTTAAAAGAGAAATATATGTACAAGAGTCATTACGGACTGAGAACAAAAAATTTAATGCCCACTAAACAAAGGAACAAGTAATAAAATGTAATGTATTTGTATCTGGAATATCAGATACATTGCAGCTGAAAGGATGAACTAGATTTATATAAGATCTGAATCAAATGACTCAACTTGACTACAGAAAGCAAACAACTAAGTAACACTTGCAGTATGATACCACAACTATAAAAAAATCTGTCCAGTTGTGTGTGTGATCATGTATGTGTCTGGAAGGATACATTACATGTCCATATGACTGGACAAAGAGGAATTTAGCTGTATCTGTAATGTTCTAACCTTTCAAACGGAGGCCGTACTTATATGTTACTTGTTGAGCTACTTTAAAAAGAAAGAGAGCATGACGTCTTTCATCATAAATGTTGAATCCTTTCTTTCACTAGCCAAGTAAAATGTTTATGGCTATAAATTGTTGGGATTCTATCTGCAAAACTATGACAGAAAATAAAACATTATAAAGTATTTATGAATGTTAACAAAAACAGCAAGGGTTAATTTATATAGAGGAGTATTTACTCTTTTTTCTTTTTTTTTTTCTTTCAAGGTTAGGATTCAAAGCCCCAGATGTCAGCTCTCAGGTCCAACTCAGAGACAAGATAATACCATGCTAAAATGCCATCCTGAAATAACCCAGACTGACAAATGTCTCTCACTTCAGTTCTAAGGGAATTTTGAAAGTAAGTGATTTAGCTACACTTCTGATATTTTCTATTTATACTTATTTAATTCGGAAAGACTGTGACACATTACCTCTAATCTCTATAGCCACATGGAAAATTCAAGGGAGAAAATACATGAACTAAAAAGGAAGCAAATTACTCTTCAACTCTTTAGTACTGAATCTGGCAAGAGACAGACCTTATGTTGGTGTTTGTGGAGTTGAGAACTAAAGGAGTATCTTCTTAAGATATAAGGTGGTGTTAAGCAAGGGAAATTATTCATAGACTTCACTGAGCTGAGAGCTGTTTGGCTCCATAGTGAAAAAAGCAGAATATCTAATTATATTCTTTTTTAGTTTCTCATCCAGAAGATACAGTAGAAGCCCTGGTGTCTGATGCACTGACTATTAGGAAAGTCGTCTAAAGTTACACTCCTGAAGCCAACAATTTGTATCATCCTAAAATATATGAAGAGCATCTATTCTGCAATACTGTAATGTAGGACAAGACCTTTTCTGGAAGCGTGGATCAACTAGTTAAAGTATTGTCTTTCTTGCAAAAACCACAGATGTAATTGTCTATAATCTCCATAAAGAGCAGTGAAAACTTATGAGAGTTATGCAAATTTAACACAATCTAATTTTAATTATTCTCTCCCAAATCCTTTAGCGTCATCTTGCCTACAGTTAATTCAAGAGCAATTTTCTTTAGTGACACCTTCACTAAATCTTTCCAAAGCATGCAACTTAGAATTTCACTGAAATCTCTCCCCTTCTTAGTATTTTCTTTTCCTAAAGTTCTGTAATAGTTGATTATACTTCATAATCACAGCAACCAGCACAATGGCATAAACAGACTTGGGAACAAACCCAAATGACTTGGTAAACTGACAGCACAACAGGCATCAGATGTACACAGGCATCATGGAAAATCATCCATCAACTATGAGTGTGGTGTGCTTTACAGAAGGTCTTAAGAGAATGAGCGGTCTGCCAGTTAATTGGGTAAGTTTGAGAAGTAGAAGTGCCTGAGGAAAGCATCTCTGCATTGCACCTCGTGCAAATGTTAGATTATATTTAGTAATCACCAAATCTGTTCTTCAGTCTGTATATGGTAAGGAATACAACAACCTAAGATCCAGGCTGCACCCTCTGGTTCAACAAACACTGAGTAACTTGTCTGAGCCAGTACCAAGCGCTGGAGACACAAATAATGGGTCATGTAGGATTTCTCAACAACAGCAGTGTTGAAATTTAGGGCCCCCCAATTCTTTGTTGGGGGCTATTCTGTGCATTTGCAGGATTAAAATATCCTACTACCCTCTCGATGCCAGTAGCACTTTCCTGAGCTGGGACAACAAACGTCTTCAGACATTGGTAAATGTCCACTAGGGGGCAAAATTGTTCCTGGTTGAAATCAATGAGTTTGGATGAAGCAGGAGCTTTCAGCTCCTAGTAAACATGTTGAGGCTCAATAGATTTTCATATTTTTAGATACATCAAAATCTTTCTTGCCTCGTCTGAAATTCAAAGAAGTAACCTGTTAATGGCTAGAACTGGCTATCTGATTCACAGAACTAAGGACATAATGAAAATGTGAGCCCTCATTCAAAAATCACTAAGAATTTCAGGACAGTGCCAGCAGAGCATTAAACCAAGCACAGGGCCCTAAGCTGCCGCAGAAGGTACACATCTATGAAGCAAGCCACCCTGCCAATGGTACCTCGTCATAGGCAGGGGAGGAGTAATAATAACCTGAGATTCCAGGAGCTCTTTCTACTAAATTCAGAATCACTTTAGTATCTATTACATCTCAGTAAGTCGAGGTTTTAATATTTCAGGTCTCTAACTATTCTTTATCACGTTTTTTTCACTAATATTCCCTATACAGAGGGGGGAAAATGCTGCACATAATAGTGAATTAACTTCTCACCTCAATTTTTAAAAAATCAGATTTTCAACACAAACCTACTAAATTAGATTGACAGCTCAAATTACAGGACCATGAAATCATTTGTGCTTTATTAAAAACAAAACCATGAGGAGTTTATTATGTTTTATTAGTAGCATCTGTCTCCTGTCTTGAATGCTAAAGAAGATATTAATGATGTTCTTTTGCCATTTGGGAACAGACACTCTTTCCTTGAAAATTATCTTTGGCAATGTATTCTTTACATTATCCTTGCCGTTTGGAAGGTTTTTTGACTCCAGGTGTGGAAATTAGCTCTGCGTTTATAGTATGATCCAGGGAGATATAACCACTTAGTATAAAATGTCAGAATATGTTGTTGCTTAAAGAAGTGATGTTTACATTCTTCTATTACAGTTGGTTGACCACAAGGAACCCAAAATCTGGCTCTATTCTTATAAGTTTGGTCTTACCTGCTCCAGATCACTAGGACATAGCTGACTATGTTTTATTTCTTTTCCTTTGCCTTTTATAACATTATTCCAAACTTAAACACAAGATAATGTGACAAATAAGGTCATTTACACACACAAGTGCCTGGTTAGTTCTTTGGTTCAGTACAAATCACAAGCTTCCCAACAAGTGTCTGGGATCCAATTATACTATCCCAGAATAGAGAGTGCCATAAGAAGTCATTTCTTCAGCAGTCCCAGACACTACACCTCTGAACTGAGGATGAATGACAATGTTTTTAGAAGCACTTGCTGGGAAACGTTTGACAGGAGATGTCACTTCTAACTCTATGCTGTCTAGTTTCTAAGTTTATAGGTGTTGGTAAGAAAAATTCCGTCTAAGGACATTTCTATGATCCTTCAGACATAAGGGCTGACAACGCTAATAAAATATGGAATGGCAGCTACAGTAAAAAAATAAAAATTAAAAAAAGCTTTTAAAACTTACATAATCAGAAGAAATATACAAAGGATAGCTTGTAAGAAACTGTTTGCAAAGACGGTAGCCCAAATCATCAAGTGTTTTTACTAAATAATGGGGAAACAAAAGTGAGTAAAATGAACTGCTATCTACAAAGGCTGAGTGAGGTCTAAACATTACAACAGAGTGGAAAGGTAACTTAATTAATGCTTTTAGGAGCAGAGAATCCTGTTTCCTACTCTCTTCCCTGTGCTTCAAGTCTTAGGCAACCAAGAAATGTTTACTGAGTGAAAGAAATCAGTTAACACCTCAAAGGGAAGGAGAAGATACTTTTTAAGAGATAGAGAATTGGCACATAGTGGATTAGAATCTTATTTCTCATTCTTTTTTTTTTTTTTAAGATTTATTTATTTATTTATTTATTTATTTATTTATTTATTTATTTATCATAGACAGAGAGAGAGAGAGAGGCAGAGACACAGGAGGAGGGAGAAGCAGGCTCCATGCCGGGAGCCTGATGTGGGACTCGATCCCAGGACTCCAGGATCGCGCCCTGGGTCAAAGGCAGGCGCCAAACCACTGAGCCACCCAGGGATCCCTTATTTCTCATTCTTTATATGAAATCTACCTTTAAAAATGCAGAAAGTGTGTAAATTACTTTGAGCACACCCTTGATTACTTGGTTTGTATGCTAACCACGATAATAATGAATACTTTTACGGAGCTTATAATGTGCCAGGCAGGCACTGTTCTCATAGCTTTATACATTATTTTTTTTTTTAATTTTTATTTATTTATGATAGTCACAGAGAGAGAGAGAGAGAGAGAGGCAGAGACACAGGCAGAGGGAGAAGCAGGCTCCATGCACTGGGAGCCCGACGTGGGATTCGATCCTGGGTCTCCAGGATCGCGCCCTGGGCCAAAGGCAGGCGCCAAACCGCTGCGCCACCCAGGGATCCCTAGCTTTATACATTAAATCATTCAATCTTCAAAATAATTATTTGAGATAGATAAATATCTTCATGTTACAGGAGAGAAGAGTGAAGCACAAATAGGTCAACTAAATTGCTTGAAGGTGCACAGTTGTGATTAAAACCCAGGCAGTGCGTTTCTAGAGTCCATGTTCTTAACCTCTTTCCTATGCCACTAGCATAAAAAAAGCAACAAGATAAAAAGTGGTATGATGAAAAGCATCACCTCTCTGTTCCTACTCATAATGAGTATGTCATAATTCCACAAATCTAGGGAAAAATTAAACTCTTCTTTATGCTGCCAATAAAGTATAAGGCTATCATTTGCCCAATTTATAGCAAAACAAGATTAATGATTTATCTTCTCAATACTGGGGTAGGGCTAAAGATCATTATTATTATCATCCGTAACTTCTTTTGCTTTTCACATATATTTTAAACAGTCTCTTCTAAACTCTTCTGAAAGGAATTACAGCAAAAATCTGTCCATTTTATCCTCAGCCCTAATTCACAGAGACCATTTTGCACCATAGCTGTTTCTTTGAAAGTGGCCACAGTGAGGCAACTCCAGAACCCTGTGGCACTTCTAAAGAAGTTTGTCAAATCAGATAGTTGGGTCTCTCAGCCTACCCAGTCTCTGGAAAAATGCTTACACATTCAGAGGGCGTAACAAGAGAGAATATTATTTGGAAGTATGATGTTTAAGGGAAATATTTTAATGTTTTAGGCTTAACCCTTCTAAAATAAAGAAAATCAGTGAGAGTCTTTCTGAAATGGCTACAATGGTAGCAGTATCTCCCAAAATTTCTTTCTTCATAATCACTACCTATGTCCTTAAAGCCACCATCAATTCCCATGGAGAGCAGAGAGCTCTCTAGACAAAAATACTGAATTCATAGCCAACCCCTACCTCAGAAACCCTATAAATTTGTCCATTTGCAAAGTATAAGTCTTAGGAGACTGAGCAGGAGGTTTTTTTGGATAAAGATGCTAATTCAATGATGAATAATTACAAAAAGTTTCCAGGAACCTTTACATCTTACAAGTGCCAAGATAGCATTATCTCCGTCTTAGAGATAATATTGAGGTCAGCTATGTTAAGTGACTTACCCCAAGCACACAGCATCACAGCCTGGCTTTGAAACCACTCCAGTTTGTCTTTTTGCAAGGCTGATCCCACTGTTTTATGTAAAAACTCATTGTCCTAAACCTGTAATGGTAAGCCACTCAAATATTTTATTCATACAAATATATGTAATTACATAATGAAAATTTTAAAATTATCATCTGACCATGGGCATGTTCTTTGGGGCTACTTCACTCACATATGAAACAAAAGATGAGGCATTCACTTTTAATGAGCTCTTATTGTCTATAGCCCCAAAGTAGCAGACACTGTACATACTTGATCCCATTCATACTCATAACAATGGTGTGAGGCAGACATCAGGACTCGATTTTACAGCCAGAGATTTAAAACTTAGGAAAAAAATTAAGTAACTTGCTCAGGGTTACACAGATAGTAATTAATCAATCTTGCATTTAAGCAGAAACAAATAATTTCAAGAGAAAACGCAGTCTACTGAGACATAAATATATCTAGAACAAATCTATACTCAAACATTATATAACATCAATTTCCTGTTTCCTTATTCAGGTGTTTGTATCTGTCTAGATTATAAAAGCTCCTGGAGACGGAACTTTTGTTTTTAAAAACTCTGTACATATTATGTGGCATTTAATACAGTAACATGCAGGTAGTAAACTCTGATAAACATGTCAAATAACAGATGAATATGCATGTCTGGCCCAGAGATAAGCAAAACACACCAAAGAACTAATATGAGTATCTAAATATGCCAGGCAAGTGCAAAGTACAAAACGCTAACCTCTGTGAAGATCTCTAGCTCCCACAAATTTACCGAAGTAGGGAAACTGTTATCCCTTTTGTAAAAGGGGAAGATGCTACAACTCAGTAAACTAATACAGCAAATCATCAAGTTGAGAGAAAATCTAAGAATTCCATAAAAAAGACTCCATTTGAATAATTTAAAAATCAAGTGTTAGACTCATCCCAGTTTACAAAAGATATTCCTGAATTCCCACCTTCTTATGTAAAATTATCATAAAAGTACACTAGATTCTGCCAATTTCTTTTTCAGAGAATATAATAATCAAAAATCTGATGCATGACTCTTTTGGGAAGACTGATTTTCTAAGATAACTGAATTAAGTACTTGATAAAAACTCCAACACTGTAAGTCAACATCTCATAGGGAAATGTCTGTATTGCTGCTGATGTAAGTTAACAAGTAATGAGGTATACAAGAGAATCTTTAAAAGGGATATTTCTCCCATTATTTTTAAGTCTATTTAATGCCAATAACTTCTTCTTATCTGGGTACTTCAGAATATTAGAACAAAAACTGTA
This sequence comes from Canis lupus baileyi, assembly GCF_048164855.1. Classification (NCBI taxonomy): domain Eukaryota; kingdom Metazoa; phylum Chordata; class Mammalia; order Carnivora; family Canidae; genus Canis; species Canis lupus. The sequence continues at coordinate 13,824,854 of NC_132862.1, read as the reverse complement.
CTTGTCTTACTTAAGAGAAGAAACATTTTCTAATACAATTCACAGATTAAGTCTCTTAAAAAATTAATCCTGTCATTATTTAAATGGTTAAAATCAGGCTGATTTGAACCTGTTCATCACCAACTTTAGAATCTGATTTTATTTTTAAAGATTTTATTTATTCATGAGAGACAGAGACAGAGAGAGAGGCAGAGACACAGGCAGAGGGAGAACCAGGCTCCATGCAGGGAGCCCGACGTGGGACTTGATCCCGGGTCTCCAAGATCATGCCCTGGGCCTAAGGTGGTGCTAAACTGCTGAGCCACCTGGGCTGCCCAGAATCTGATTTTTAAAATTTTTGAATAAATTGAATAAAAGTGTCTCATAAGCATAGGTAAAAAACACATACTGATGCCTACAGTGCATGTAAAATCAAAGATAAATCAATATGACTATTTTATAAAAAGTACATATATTAATATTTCTGATTGACTAGTGAAATGTTAAGTTCCTCATCACCAGGAACAACTTTTATCCTACACAATACTCTTAATACATCTGACATCAGATAATTAAACTTTTTTAAAAGCTGAGAAATCTATCTTCAGTAAAACAATTAGGCTAAATAAAATATCGCAACTGACTACTGTCTCTTAGACCCTAATGTGCTACCACTATCCAAATGGATAAGCATATTTTTTTAATTACTGAGATATAATTCATAGACCATAAATTCAGAATTTGAAAGTATACAATCCAGTGTTTTTAGTATATTCACAATTGTGCAAAATCACCACTAATTACAGAATATTTTCATTATCCAAATAGAAATCCCATATCCAATAGTTATCACTCACCATTTAAGCCCCAGCCAACCACAGATCTACTCTGTCTCTACTGACTGGCCTATTATGGACGTTCAATCTAAATGGTATCCTACAACATATAGCCCTTTTGTGCCTGATTTCTTTCCATCTAGCAAAATCTTTTTATGGTTCATACATGTTGTCATTCCTTTTGATGACTGAAAAACAGTCATCAAATATATCAATTTGTATCAAAATGCTATATTTATCCATTTATCAGCTGATGAGTATTTGGGTTATTTCCATTTTTTTTTGTACTATGAATAATAATGCTATGAACTTTTGTATACAAGTTTTTTATGTGAGTATATGTTCCTAATTCCCTTGGATATGTATTGGGTGTGTCTACGTTATGCCTATGCTAACTTGATGTTTCACTTGTTGAGGAACTGCCAAACTGGTTTCCACAGCAAGTGAACAATTTTACACTGCCCCAGCAGTATGTAACGGTTCCAATTTCTCCACATCCTCAGCAACACTATCTTCTAGTTTGTCTGTTTTTAATTCTAGTCAACCTGCTGGTGTAAAATGGTTATCTCATTGTTTTTCTGATTTGCATTTCTCTAATGACTAATAATGCTGAGCATCTTGTCCTGTGTTTATTGGCCATTTGTATATCTTACTTGGAAAAATATCTATTTAAATCTGCTCATTTTTTTAGTTTACTGTCTTTTTATTATCTACCTATAAGCATTATATATGCATTCTGGATATTAGATCCTTAACAGATATGATTCACAAATATTTTCTCCCATTCTGTAAGTTGCCATTACATTTTTTGGGGGGGAGTATCCTCTGACAATTTTAAATTTTGATGAAGCCCAATCTTTTTCTTTTGAAAAAAGAAAAATCTAATGTCTATAAGGTTGTCCCCTATGTTTTCTTCTAGAAGTTTTATAGTTTTAGCTCTTTAAGGTCTTTAATCCCTTTTTAAGCTAATTTTTATATATGGTATAAAGTAAGGGTCATATTCATACAGTCATTTCTTCACAGTAGTAAGAATTCTGACACCATATATCTTTCCATTAACTTTATTTTGTGAGATAATTATTAAATCTATTTGTAAAGTTGTACCTCCTTTTGGAAAATGATTGTATGTCCTAAACTCACTTCTGTCAAGTTTTCAAGGGACACAATGTGTTTTGAATAATGAAATGTAGTACACAAACCCTTCTCTCTTAAAAGCCTTTGGAATTATTAAATACTCTACATTGCTTAAAAGAATCATTAAAAGAAATAAAAATGTATCATATGATAGACTATCATCACTGATATTACTGAACACCATGAAAACTCTGGATTTTTTTTTTAAAGATTTCTTTATTTGGGAGACAGAAAGAGAGAGAGACAGAAAGCAGAGGAGGTGGAGGGAGAAAGGGAGAGAAAGGAGCAGGGGGAAAGGGAGAGAAAGCATCCTCAAACAGATTCCCTGTTGAGTATGGAGCCTGCTTTAGCCCTCCATTCCAAGATCCTGAGATCATTATCTGAGCCAAAACAAGTGTAGGGATGCCCAACTGACTGAGCTACCCAGGCACCCAGAAAACTGCATTCTTAACTTTGTTTATATCGAGGGCTATACGTGTCATGTTAACAGCTAACATTACTGAACACTATATATGATTTAATAAGAATTTTAGGAATACTGATTTCCTTGTACCACTGTGTCTACACAACCCAACTACTGCCTGCCCTTATCTCTGTGAGTCATTTTTTAGAATAGTGCCTCCCATTCCTCCTCAGACCAATTTCAATTTTATTGACAGTAGTTGATAGTGCTCTTGCTTATTTATTTTGTTAGTGGCTATCTCTTTTACATAGAAATAAGCTCCTTCAGAATAATCCATTTTGTTCAGTATGAAAACTGCAGAGGATGGTAGTTAAGAGACCATTACTTAGATCAAATCCTGGCTCTGCCACTTATCAGCTATGTGATGTGATTAAAAACACTGATTCCCTCATATCTCTGTGTCTACCAACCCCACTATAGTGTAGTCCTTCTGAGTCTGTTTCTTCATTTGTGAAATGGGAATCCTAAAAGTATGTACCTCTGTTGCTACGAGAATTATACTGGTTAGACACAAAATACTTAGAAAATGTGACACATACAAAGTGCCCAACAAATGTTAGCCATTATCCTTATAAAACCTTGTATCCCAGCACCTTGCACAGTGCCTGACACATGGGTAAGTAGTCAATCAATGCTTGTGGATAAATGAGCTATCCTAGCCTTGTAAATTACAGTCTGAGTTATTAACTGCCTCTCCTTTATTATGGTTGATTTTCAATAGTTTGATCAACTCTTGAGAAAAACAAAACTTCTCTGAGTCAGAAAAAGGTTGAAAAAAATCTCTGGGAACTCATTTTAACATGGCAGAAACTGTAAACAAATGAACTGATATTAGGCACAGAAGAGAACATCATCTTGATGGATTCCAACTATTAAAATGTGGTATGTTACAGCTCAAGAAAAAGTGTCAAAGAAATGGAATAGCCTGTGTTTCTGTATAAAAAATTACACTATGTGCATGATACTGAAATAAAATACATTTTTTTAAATTTTTATTTATTTACGATAGTCACACAGAGAGAGAGAGAGGCAGAGACACAGGCAGAGGGAGAAGCAGGCTCCATGCACCGGGAGCCCGATGCGGGATTCGATCCCGGGTCTCCAGGATCGCGCTCTGGGCCAAAGGCAGGCGCCAAACCGCTGCGCCGCCCAGGGATCCCATAAAATACATTTTAAAGAAAATCTTGAAGCATGGAAATAAAATATTTTTCTTATGCAGAAATTTTAAAATCCATTGAAATACAGGGTGATGAATGATTAAGAATATGCATCTGAATCAAGACAGGTTTGAATTCTTTTTGCCACTTCTAGGCAGGGATACCATGTTTTTGGAGCATGATTTTTCTCATCTCCCAAACAGTATAATAATAATAGTTAACTACTTCACAGGGTTGCTGTAGGATTAAAAGATACAAAATGCCATGTAAAGTGCTATGCACAAAGTAAATGTAAATGCTCCTAAAATGATCATTCTTTATTGATTTCTAACAAACTGACAAAGTTGTAAAAAATCATGATTGTTTTTCAAGTTTCATCTTTAAAAGCAGTAAGACTTGAAATGATATTGATCTTTGCTGCAGAAATGTCACCTGCGTAGATAAGCAGACTCATATTCTAAAATACTTTCTTAAAAAAACACTAAAGAGTTCAATGAGTATATTATTAAACATGAAACAGAAAAATTTACAGAGTTATTACATGAACAAAGCTGAGTACATTTCAGTAATTCTTATGAAATGAAGATAAAGACTGGTAATAGGACAGCCAGGGTGGCTCAGTGGTTTAGCGCCACCTTCAGCCCAGGGCCTGATCCTAGAGACCCCGGATGGAGTCCCACGTTGGGCTCCCTGCATGGAGCCTGCTTCTCCCTCTGCCTGTGTCTCTACCTCTCTCTCTGTCTCTCATGAATAAATAAAATCTTAAAAAAAAATAAGACTGCTAATAAGCTATTTCAAAAAGTAAAAAATTTTTCACAGAATATTTTTGAGAAATATGAATTTCCAATGACTTCCTTAGGTGAATACATCTAAATACACATCAGCTAACAAGAACACCACAAACAAAACAAACACCAAATTTCACATCTAAGGTTCCAACTACAACTATATGGTCAAGACTATCATTTGTTTTAAGAGCATCAAAGCCACTGTAGCCATGGCCCATGAAACATACCTGGATCTCATAAGGCTCACCTTTCATAACAGAAGATTTTACTATATTTGACATGTGCATAACTGCAATATGGAGCCTACTCCAAATTATAATCTATTCCTCAAAATTATAAACAAAAACCTAATCTAGTCATTCTTAAGTGGTATTTCCCAGATTTAGACATTACCAAGGGTATGCTTTAAAATTCTCAAATAGTAATAAATCACATAATATTTTACAGCTTTTATATTTGAAATTTCATTGTACTCAAATGCTTTACCTCAAAAATTAAGTTAAAAAGATTTTTTTAGAGATCTGATTATTTGAGAGAGAGAGAGAGAGAAGGAAAGAGAGCAAGAGAGAGTGCCAGCTTGTGCACAGAACCTGATGTGCATCTCAATCCCAGGACCCTGCGATCATGACCTGAGCGGAAATCCAGACGCTTAACTGACTGAGCCACCCAGACAGGCCAAAATTAAGTTTTTTAATTGGGCCCAACATGTTAGAGACTAGGAGAAAATAACCTGACACACACATAAATTCCAAACAGTCTTGATAAAATCCACAAAGACTCTAAACATACCCATCTCTCCATGGAAAGTGGGTCATTCAACAATGATCATCGTGCACTGAATTACATTTCCTCCTCACCAACCACTTGGTGGGGGTCCCTGGGACTTCGGGATAACTGAGTTCCACCCACACAAGGAAGGCTTTTCATGCCTGTTAGCACTCCATCTCCTCCTAATCTCAGAGATCAAAGGTCAGACATCACCATTCACTCCTCCCACAGGAGTAGAAAGGCAGCGGAGAAACATTAAGTACTTTGCAGATGTAAAGCAGGGACTGTATCTGGTGGTGGGGATGCAAAGATAAGCAACACTGTGTCATCAGTGGGACAAGAACATGAAAATCAAATGCACAGTGGCACAGAGCTGCATTACCGAGGTGCTGGGAGCACAAAGAAGGGAGGCACCCCGCCAGCACTCTCAGAGATAAGAGAGTTCTAAGGAAGGCTGGAGGGTGGGTCTTGTTTGCTTGCTCTATGAAATGCCAGGTTTTCTCCCTCTTCTTCGAGCAGTTTCTTGTTAATGAACCTTCTACCTACTGCAACAGCCTCAATAAAATCCTCTCCCTATTTGTTCAGTACATTTTGTCTTCCACAATGGGTTTATTTTGCTTTGACTGCAATCCAAGGAAAGGGAGCAACAATTTCTGTTCACATGTGAACAAACAAGGGGGACCAAGCATTTTGACAGAGCATCCAGCCATATGTCAGATGAGACCCAGCTCTCACAACTGGCTTCTACTGCCCCATGAGATCAAAGGTGATCCTGCACATCGTGATAGCCCTGTGAGGCCATGGCCCAGACTTTAAGAAAGCCATATGCTCTGAGTAGTGTGGTCTCATAAAAGCTACTGCTTCAATTACCCAGAGTCTTCTTTATAACACTACCTTTTTTAGGTTCTTTGGTGACAACACACCATGTGCACACTTACACACACATGCTAGACACATATAAGCAATTCACCATCTGCACAGAAATCAAAGGAGACACACCTGCTAGTGAATCCCTGTTGAAGAGCCTTCAATGTACATTTTTTTTTTAAAAGTATCCCAAATTAGTTTTTAGAGAAAAACTAAAGCTACTTGATAAAACAGACACAATGATTGATTAAAGAAGGGGTCAGCGAGTGCAGCCCGGGTGGCTCAGCGGTTTAGTGCCGCCTTTGGCCCAGGGCCTGATCCTGGAGTCCTGGGATCAAGTCCCACGTCAGGCTCCCTGCATGGAGCCTGCTTCTCCCTCTGCCTGTGTCTCTGTCTCTATCTCTCTCTCTGTCTCTCTCTCTTTCATGAATAAATAAATAAACAATCTTTAAAAAAAAAAAAAGAGAAGGGGTCAGTGAACTGTAACCCAGAGGCCATATTTAGTTGGCTTCCTATTTTTGTAAATAATAAAACCTAACAGGCATGAAAAAATAAGCTTTTGTGTTTTAGGGCAAAAGCCACATTCATTCCTTTACATACTATCACTGCTTTCATGCTATAATGGCAGCACTGAGTTCAGCTGCAAGCCACAAAGCCTAGCACTTACTATTTGCCCCTTTCCAGAAAAAGTTTGCCAACTCCTGGAATCAAGCATCAAATTAATTCCTTTCTAGTAAAAAGAGAAAAGCCTCAAATCTATTATATTAAAAGCAAAATTAAAATATATCTCTATTACTATCTTTTCATTAGTTTTTTCAGATGAAACATTTTACCTACTTTGTAGATATTGTGCTCTTGTGCAACACACTAAAATACCAGCATCTGCCAAATTAAGCAGGAAGAAACATTTAAACATTTCTATTCCAGCCTTTTTCGAAAAAGGTCCTAAAAGCAAAAAATTAACTGTGTTAAATTTGCTAATGGAGAATAGTATTAAAAGCCCTTCTCAGCACACAGAAAATCCCTAACATGATACTAGTTCTCAAATTTAATACATTCTTTTTATGAGACAATTTTTACATTTTCTTTGCAGAGTTCACTGGTTGTGGATTAAACAGCCAAGCTCAGGAACTGCTGACTCCACCCCCTCCTCAGCTCCAACCCATGTCATCTCCCCACCCTGGGAGTCAGGAGGCGTGCAATCACTTGGGGTGCTTTTCTCTCTCAGATGATGATGGGGTTTTGGTTCTAGCAAAGTGAATTGGAAAGATAACTTAAATCAGATTTTAAAGGAACTGGTTTCTGAGGAGGAGAAGGATTGATCCTGTGTGTTGGGATGAAACTCTGGAGGCCACAGGGTCTGCAGACAGAGAGGGACGATACCAGAACGAAGGGCAGTGGAAGACACTATTACCAAGCAAGGGGTGAACACCACACAGTATGACCACAAGAGAGAGCGAGAAAGAGGAAATGGTTGCGAAACACTCTTCTGAAATAAATGAGTCAGCCGACCTTGAAGGTTTATTTTCTTGTTGTTTCTATTTTGTAGTTGTTTTGTATTCTTGCCTTTTAGAAAAAGAGGTCATGCTTAAGGAAATCTGACAGTTCTCAGCTCCCTGTGAACAAGGACCATGCCCTCTGTCTTTTTTTTTTTTTTTTTTTTTCAGTATCTACATCTAAACTGCAGGGCATGGAGGTAGCAGATACAGAGTTGGCCAGATGGAGGGAGGACAGACATGAGAGGAGGCAGAGTGAGGCTCAGATCTTACCTCTTTCACTGCCTACCTGTTCCGCCTTGCCAGCTCTCCATTTTCTCAGCACAGTATGGATCATAAGGTCTAATATTTACGGTTGTTTTAACAATCAGAGACAGAGAATGCATGTGTATATACACGCACATTTACAAAAACAGGCATTCAGTAAAGAATGATTGTTATTAGTTTTTCACACTAGTATTATTCAAATATGAATAAGCAATGCTCGGACAACCCTACTAGAGGTTTTTGCTTTTATAGAAAGTTGATTTTGAAAGTCTCTGTCCATCCTCACCCTTAGGAAAGAGCAGCTATTGCACTCCGTTCTCTAAAAAAAAATTTTATTTTGAAGCTTTATTTTATTCTAAAAGACATGCAACGTGGAGTTATTTTCAAGGAAATATCTTAAAAAGTTCAGGGAGAAAAAAAACTGTACTGAAAATGTGAGACGCTTACACAGCATTTTTATGTTGTTCTAGCTTCATAAACCTAGTAATTTTCTCCTCAATCTATCTTGCAGAGTATACATCTGCTTACTGAAGGTTACTACATTTCAAGCAGTACAGATGCTGAGAAGTTAACTGAAGTGCACATCTACAGTCAGTGCTTACTAAGGTATGATTAAAAACACTGCCTGGTGGATAGACCAGAAGAGTTAGAGGGCCTAAGGTAGAGTGGAAAAGAAAGGAGAAAAATAATGTTATGTGACCAGTTTATCTCCCAAATATAAAGTGAATTTTAAATATTTGAAAACAAAAGAGTGGTTCCTTTGGTTTTAAATATCTGAAAACAAATGAGTGATTCTTTTGGGGTTTTAAGATTTATTTATTTGAGAGAGAAGGCGAGAGCTGGAGCAGAGGCAGGGACAGTGGGGAAAAAAAGAGACTCTCAAGCAGATTTCCCGCTGAGTGTGGAGCCTGACTCAGGGGCTCAATCTTACAATCCAGAGATCAGGGCCTGAGCTGAAACCAAGAGTCAGATGCTTAACCCACTGCACCACCCAGGCACCCCTTCCTTTGGTTTTTTGAGAAATATACTAGAAGATCTTTCCTGACATGTGTAAACAGGCAAGGTTCTTCAGATAGCAAATGACATCGCTATTAATATTCTGATTCTAGAACTCATCAATGGACTTGTCCCATTACCACTAAAACATCTCAACATCAAAGAGTGGGTCATATGCCCTCCACTTTGAGATGGAAAAACTGGGTTTTCTTCAGGATCTTCCTCTAACCTTCTTCAAAGACAAGGTAACTGTTAAAAGGCACAGCAATCTGTCTTATCTGAAGGGAAAAAAAATGTCCAGATTATGGTTTTATTTACAAACCAGACTACCACCTATGCTGAATGACGGATTCCCTGTTTAGTGGAAATGAATTGCCCTGAAGCGCTACTAAGGAACTACAGTCTTTGTGAAATGTCTACCTAGTTGCGTGTTTTACTCTTGTTGGACCGTATTAAATACAGAGCATTAAAAAACAGGAGAAACCTCACAATGTGCTGGAGGAGAAAGAAAACTCTGAGGCAGTCAAAACTCCTTCAGCATAGATTTCTTTTAATGAAATATGGATTTAAGTTCATCTTAGTAAGAAAGCAGAAAGATGAGCCTTCAAATATTACCTACCAACTTATAAGACAATCTGGATTTTCAATATAAATCAAGGAAAACCGCTTGAAAGCCTACAGGTAATATGAAAAAGGTTTCCTTCTCCCATGAGTAGGTTGAGTGGAAAAATCTCTGTGCTATTCTTTATGCCATGTAAAAGGTGAGTCAATGACATTTTAATGTAAAATCTAAGAACTATTCCAATTCTGCTTAAGATTTTAAAAGTCCTCTGGGGTTTAGAAAATTGAAGGCAACCTTTATTTAAAACCATACTGAATTAAATAGAGTTTCTTTTAAATAAGTCGTCATACTTAAAAAAATGCTTTACTAGAAGCTGAATAGAATTATACATTGTTTTTATAGTCCAGCTTATAGCTTGTTAACACAAGAATAGAGAATTAAAGCAGCTTTTTACTTGACCTTTTGTTTTAATCTGTTTACCATAGGAGATATGTATAATAGCCTCACTTGGACAATTTTGGCAATTTTACAACCATCTTGAGAATATTAGATACAAAAATTTTTCTTTGCCTATATTTATAAAACTCTGGGGGGGGGAGTGTCATCCTGCTGAGAAACAATTTGTCAATATCTATTTCAAGTTCACCCAGTAAATAACATACTTGCATTACTTTGGGTCAGACAACACTGTATACTACCATATGAAGAAAATATAAGCAAAACTACCAGAAATGCTGGGGAAAATGACTACTTTCCTCTAAGTGCAGCAGATGTCAACTGCAATGAGCATTCTCCTGCAATGTTATTATGCTGGAATCGGATTTCTAAAGAAACTTTTGGAAGGATTTCTATCAAAATATGATAAATATCTATCTTCTCTGACCTTTCTGCAGAATATGATTTGTTGAAATGGCCACAGGCGATATCAAGAAAAGAAATGACTTATGAAGAGATAAGACTTACTGACCTAACCACAAGATCACTGCAGGCAGAGAGAGAGAGAGAAAGAGACAGAGAGAGAGACAGAGAGAGAGAGAGAGAGAGCACACAGCAGCTGTCCCTTCCTGAACATGATAGATATGACCCCCCACAAGAGCTGGATGTAAAATAGGTTTTAAACTGAACTCACAGGAGGGTCTTGAATAAATTCCTCTCCCCACAACGTTCTGCCTTTTCAGGCTGGAGAGACTGAACTCCCTGACAAAGCCAAAATGCAGAGAGCCACATATGCCCAGTTATTGAGTTGATCAGTTGATAAAATTAAATGATGCAAATCTTGTTGGCATGGATATTTTTGCAAGATTAGACACTGTACATAGGTAACCTCAACACTCTCCCTGTAATGGGGCCAGCAACCATAGGCCTAAGTCTAATTTGTCTGAAGCATCGGATAATGCCTCTGGGTTGCTACTTCTCACATACCCAGATTAAAATTTGAGTGATGGAAGGGCAAGGCTAACCTTCTCACTGATATTCTTCTGTTCAATAAATCTATTATGAAAGCATCTACGATGTCAGTGATCTAGGTAATATTAATTCTAAAAAAAGATTTATATACAATTTTTAAAGGACAGGATGCACGAAAATGCTATTTCCCTTTAAAAAAGAAAAGGCCATATACATTTTTAAGTTCCCTGAATCAACCTCATGCTTATAAATAGACAACCTTGCAAGAAGATGCTCTCCCTTGCCCTGAGACGTACACTTAATTTCCCTCCTTGCTTTGCTCCTTTTACTCCATCTGCTGTTGCACCGAAGCTGCCCTGACAACTTCATTCTCCCAAAACACTGCTTCTTTTTCCCCTAGTTTTTTATATCGATTCTACAACAATATTTGCATGATTCTCTAGGGAGAGAAAGTCTTCCTTGTTTACACTTTCCTTCTAATGATCCTGCTTTAACATCTCAGGGCAGAGCAGAGAAGGGAGTGACAGCAACGATGTGATGCAGAACATAGGAGACTTTCCTTAAGCCCTGCCTATAGGGCTTCTCTGCTTGGGCCTGTGGGCAGGCAGTAGTCTTTGCTTTCCTTCCACCTCACCCAAGAATCTATTTCTTGTTCTCCAGTGCAGGATAAGAAATTGAAGACATCAAGGAAACAAAATTTAACTATGTGTGATGATGCACGTTAAGGAGATTTACTGTGGTGATCGTTTCACAATATATACATACACTGAATCATTATGTCACACACTGAAACTCATATAACGTATGTCAACTATGTATCAATTAAAAAAAGAAAACTGAAGAAGTCATCAGAGAGTGCTTTCAAAGGAGGTGGCACTAAGCATATGAATACACATATTTCTAGATTCTTTCCTAAGACTGTCTGTAGAGGAATTGTCTCTTCTGTTGACCAATTTTAATTTTCTTGTTATGAGACAATTACTGTTATAAACTAAAGCTCCTGACAAAGACTCCCTGTTCTTCTACATGCCTGGTAAATTAAGAGAGGACCATCTGCTTCTAAGAACATAGGCAGCTCCAACTCTTTCTACCCTGCCTCATAGATTTGCCTGAGAGGAGGACTCCAAATGCTTTAAAAGTTCATGTCTGTCAAGCTGAGGAGTGCATCTCCCGGGGAATGTACAGGAGAGACTGATGGAACACAAAAAGCTAATGAATAAACACTCTAGATATTTAGAAAAAAAAAAAGGTAAAGAGGTATACTGTGAAACAGAACACTAACTTTTATTAATTTCTAGGATAAAGCATAAAAATTCAAATAAATGTTGGGCTTACTGCAGTTGCCTTTTGCTATGGAACACATATCCCAACAAGCCAGCCTCTCTACAGTTACCTCTGAAGCCAAGTAGAAAAGTTTGATTCTCAAACTTTAAGTTTCTCAAACTTAATTGCCTTAAGTAATTACCTAGGTCTCTCTCCGGTTTCTACCTCTGTTGTAAATAAAGGTCAGACGCTAGTGCTCATCTATGCAGCATGAAATAAACTAAGGCAATAATCTGCAAGAAGTAAGCAACAAAATGATAGAAATTATATGCGTATTATTTAGTACTCAAATTTGTTTTTAATTCTAAAAGTGGTAATTGTGTCCCTACTAATTCAAAGCTTAGGATTGTCAACCTGGCATAAATAAAGATGAATAATTAGTCCTTACCCCGATGCCTTAAAAATCTGGCACAAGGACACTACAAAACATTATCAAAACTTCCAAGAAAATTAATCTGGTCCAAATAATGATACACATAATTTTGTACTTGTGGTTTCCTCTGCTTGGAACACTCTTCCTTTCGATTCTCTAGTCTGATTCTTTCACAGCCTTTACATTCACCTCTTCAGAGAAGCCTTTCCTAACTATTCCCCTTCAGTCCCTCTATCAATGTTGTTATCCTGTTTATTGCCTTTAAAACCATTACTACCATTTGTAGCTCTCCAGTAATTATTTACCCTTTATCATCCCTGTGCTTCTTCCCAACAGAATGGACCAGAACCTCATCTTATTTACCGCCACATCTCCATTGAGTGTCACTCAGTATTCTGGAATGAAAGGCTGCTGCATTGTATTTGAAAATTTAAAAAGAAGCATTTCCCACAGATTTTTAAAACTCTAAAAAAAAATCAGACTTTGGAGCTATGATACTCTGGCTCTCCTTTCTTACAAACCTAAAAAGAATCTGAAATTCAGAACCTCCCAGAAAATCTTTTTGGGATTACAAACTAGGGGTGGAGCCAGGACTGGTCTTTCATTTCCCTGTCTCCCACTCCAGGGAGCTTTCCAAATCAAGCTGTCCTTACTTCCAGTCTCACTTTATTAGTCCTGCAGGATGTGTAAACAGCGTTGAATACAATGGGAAAACCAACTGTTTGCTTCTTTCCCATCAGTTACCCCTTTTTTTTTCTTTTTCCCACCGAAATCACATGTTAAGGAGGTTGACCTTTTTGCCATGTGCAGAAGACATGGAATACCAATACAATACAATCCTATTCCACAGTGTGGCCTCTGAGCCACACCTATGCTGCTGACACAACCAGAACAACCAGCATATTCACCACAGAAAGTCACAAAGTGTGTCTGACCCAGAAGTAAATCCCACCTGCACTGGTTATTTCACACTTCCAAAAAATAATTTAATTAACACCTAATTTGGTTGCTATGCCTACTTTCCTCAAAGAAATCAAATTTAAACTCTAGTGACTAAGATAAAAAAATCCTACGAAGAGAGAAGGGTCACATAATCAAGTACCATAACAGTCATAAGTTACAAATCCACTGCAAACTCCCCGAGAAGGACATGGGAACTGAGGTGGAATCAGATCTACTTATTAAGTTCCTACAGGCAGGTAGCAGGTAATTAAGCCACCATGTCTGACAATAAAATATTTCTCTCCAGAAGAAACAGGGGTCACACACAACTTCTTTCCAATCCCCTGAAAGATCTGGAGTATTTTGCAGTGGCTAGGCCAAAGTTCCCCCCTCCAGGCAGCTGCACTCTACTGCCCAGAGTCCCTAGGAAGTAGGAGCTCCAGATTTACCTTGTCAGGATCCATGAGCAGAAGAACCCAGGCTAACCTCTAACCCTGCAACATAATGGCTGACTTGTCTTCTCTGGGCCAGGGCATTTTTATTACTTTGAAATTAGCTGTTCTTTCATATATGTTTGTCCACATAGCCTATCATTTTTTAATGCAGAAGTGGCTGAGGGCCAGGACCCTGCTGGTTTGTTATGACAAGCCCTAGCACTGGTCTCTGTTTTCCAACTAAATGGACACAGTCTTGCTCCTGGACCTGACAATGCTAAAATAAAATTCACACTTATGCAGAATAGGTTTTATCCTGGTCAAACTTCTCAATCATAAAAATAGGGCCCCAAAATTACTTGATATTTAACACTGGCAAATCTGCCTTGTGAATTTATGCCACAATGCTATTAATTCCATACTTTTAAAAAAGAACATGAGATTAATTTTAAAATTAAGCAAGATGATAGTACTCAAATAATACTAATCTAAAATGGGGAAATTATAAATCTTAGTACTTGCAAGGTTTAAGATATTTACCCAAGCACAGGACAAATGCTATTAGGATTCAATGAATAACCAAATATGTATATAGAGCAATACTGGGAAATAAGTAAACAGCTCAGTATTTTATCTTTACCAAAGAAAAGTGCCCTATTTAGCTCCAAAAGATTTCTCGTAAAAACTAAAGGAGATACAGATAATTACAATCTTAAGTACCTTAAGTTTCTTAAGCAAAAAATCTGGTTATACGTTCCAAATAACCATGAAACTCAAAGAGTGTGCACTCGACAGCTGCATGGCTATACCAGCTGGACAAAGTTTTTAGCAGTCAAAATGAAGCTACATGGTCAATGCTTTGTAGTAAAATCAGTGCATCCCTACCCCTAAATAGGAAGGCTTTTTAAATTAAGTTGTTATCCTTTAGATGATAAAAATTTATGTTCTGAACAGTATTTAATATAACCTAATAACTTGAAAAGTTTTTCTACTCATACATTGTCAGTACATGGGCTTCAAGCACTCTGATTACTACAAAAAAACAAGATCTGATTTCATGTGGGCCACAGCTGAGAGAAATTCAGACAGGAACATAAATGAATTTATTTGTAATTTAAATGAACATTTAAAATAGTATTTTTAAATTAACAAAAATGTTCAACTCAGTAAAAGTGAATTATTTTGTTAAAGCAAAATTCTCTTTAAAACTTGCACTAATAGCTTATTCTGGAAATGCTTACAGTGCCAGGCACATAGTATATGCTCACAAACTTGTTTGTTAAAAATGACCTTGACCTAGATTTGGCTCACAGTTCACTGGAGCTTTGACCTGAGCAAGAAAATAACAACACCGCACTACTGCACTGCATATAAATTGTAAGTCAGGTGTGGCCAACATGGTGACCAGCTTCTGCACAGTGTTTATTCTATTGTTTCAGGAAAGCACAACCTTCAGCTCTACCAAAAATTATAGCAAGAGCAGGTGAGTGAACACACCAAGACTTGTGTGACATATATCAATACATGAGTATGGGTGTTTTCATTTTCTCAAGTATGAAAAATAATTTGACTAACACAAGTCAGCATTTCCACTTGGGTTACCAATTAATATTAATACAGGGGCAAAAGGACGGCTGGGAGAAAATGAGACGATTTTAGGAACTGTGAATCTACCAGTGTAATGGTTATTGTTGAGAAATGTATTACAAAATGTCTACCTCACAACATATGCATCCTACAAATCACTTATTCAAATCTCTCAAGATTAGAGATCCTGTTTGAGATTTTTCAAAACCCTACCTGATTTCTTCTCTGAAAAGAAATTCATCAATATAAATGGACTAGAAGAAACTTCTTTTGGTTTTCCAACATGGTGAAATTGCGATTAGACAATCAGTTAAACATTGTAATGAAAAGAGGGAAATACAAAATGATTCCAAAACTAGGATCAAGAGGCATTCTTATTCTTTATAAAACTTATATGAAAATTAATGTAATACGTGTAAACACGGTATTTAGTTTTACTAAAGTGATTTATTTTGACAACAGTTCACACTATGAGGCTCTCTGGTAATACAGAAGGTCAAAATGCATATGTATATCTTTATATGTATTTATTTGTAAAATACGTCTATACTCAAAAATTACCCCCTGCACAAAAAATGATGACAACCATGTCATATATATCCAATTTTGAAAGAATAAAAGAGACTATACAAAACTAAAAATAGTAATTATGTAAGGATAGTGGTATTATGGGGATGGGTTTTCTTTCTTTTATAACATTCTTATATTACTTCAAAAACTAAATTAAAATATATTTATTTTGATTTGGTTATACACATGAAAATGTTACATCATTTAGAGTTGCTAAATAATAGCAAAAGAATATAGTTTCTAAATAAAACCATTATGTAGTTTTAAAATTCATATAAGTACAAAATCCACATACCTGAGCCAACCTCTTTTTCTTCTTCTTCAATGTTGTTTTTGATGCTATCATATTCCTCATCAATGGTCTGGTTACCACGCATCTGAGATAAAATTCTACGAGCCTTCTGAGTCTGTCCTTTCTGAATCAGCCACCGAGGACTCTCAGGTAAAAAGAGAAAGCCAAAAAACTGTATAACTGCTGGAATTGCTGCAAGTCCCAACATGTACCTGCAATAAAAAAAATCCATGTATTATTTTAAAATTTGGAATTAACACTGAGTACAAATAAAAAGTTTGTGTTCACCACATGGGGAATAGTATCTAATATTAAATTAGAGTGATTTTCTCTTTGTGTGTGTGTGTGTGTGTGTGTGTGTGACCAGAAAAAAAAGGATTTTTTTTAAAGGTTTTATTTATTCATGAGAGAGACAGAGAGAGAGAGACGCAGAGACTTAGGTAGAGGGAGAAGCAGGCTCCATGCAGGAAACCCCATGTGGGACTCGATCCTGGGACTCTGGGATCACACCCTGAGCTGAAGGCAGACGCTCAACAGCTGAGCCACCCAGGCGTCGCAAAAAAGGATACTTTTATACTGTAGTGAGAAACTGGAAAATGAGAAAAATCAGATTCTTCTCTCTCATACCAATTACATTTAAAAAGGGCAAAAGTCACAATAATTATGTATGTACATTCTGAACCACACACATCATGCAAAACACCATAATCACCACCCCTTTCTAATACTAATACATATAATTCTGTTTTACAATAGAAAATGGGTCTCAGACAAAACTCTGATTATCTGTTTAAAAAGATTTTTTTTCATTAAAATAAATACCCCAAACTCCTTATTATTTTTTTTTTTTTTGCTCCATGAATGGTCAGTAATGATTTCATTTTGCCATCAAGCATCACATTCACCCTCATTAACTAAGGAAAAGCCAGAGCAGAAAAAAGATAGAAGCAAACAATCATTGTTAAAATGACAGAAACAGGGCAGCCCAGGTGGCTCAGGGGTTTGGCGCCGCCTTCGGCCGGGGGCCTGATCCTGGAGACCCGGGATCAAGTCTCGCGTCAGGCTCCTTGCATGGCGCCTGCTTGCCCCTCTGCCTGTGTCTTTGCTTCTCTCTCTCCTCTCTGTGTATTCTCAGAAATATATTAAATCTTTTAAAAATGACAGAAATATAGTAAAAAGGCATGTCATTTTAAAACCATCAAAGAAATAAAAATACTAGTATGAGTACATCAATATCAAAGATCTCTGCAAAATTATCCTGACCACTAGATCTATGTCCTAACATTCCTTTGATGTTAGGCCTCGATCTTTTTGAATTGAGGGGCTAGATTAGCTCAACTTCAAGGTCACTTTTAAATGGAAACTTCTATGGATCTAGGAGACCTGTATGTTTTTCTGTTGATCCAAATTCTCTGAGTTTATGTTCCATGGCAGACTTATGATGGTAGAGCTCAGAAAGCCAACTCTGATTAATTAACAAACATACTCACTGATACTCACAATAAATCAATTGACTTGATATACTTTTTAAAGCTATTCCAAGTTTTAAGCTATATTAAACCCAAAGTAGAGTGAGCAGCCTTGAAGCCTCCAGATATACAACTTGTGAAATAAGTCCACTACTTTTCAAACAAATTCATTTTAATTCCAAAAATAGCAGGAAAAAAAATTGTCACATGGGTGTTAAGACTACCTCTCACTCTAAACTATTTGCAAATGACATATCTGATGGAGGTTTAGTATCTAGTATCCATAAAGAACTTATCAAACTCAAAAAATGGGTAGAAGACATAAGCAGACATTTTTCCATAGACTACTTCTCACTCTAAACTATTTGCAAATGACATATCTGATGGAGGTTTAGTTTCCAGTATCTATAAAGAACTTATCAAAGTCAAAAAATGGGTAGAAGACATAAACAGACATTTTTCCGTAGAAGATATACTGACAGCTAATAAACATATGAAAAGATGCTCAACATCACTCATCAGGGAACTACAAATCAAAATTACAATGAGATACCACTTTACACTAGCCAGAAAGGCTAAAATTAACACAGGAAACAACAGATGTTGGGGAGGATGCAGAGAAAGGGGAACCCTTGATAACACTTTAGTGGGAATGCAAACTGGTAGAGCCATTCTGGAAAACAGTATGGAGCTTCCTCAAAATGTTAAAAATATTACTACCCTATGACCTAGCAATTGCACTACTCGGTATTTACCCAAAGGATAAGAAATACTGATTTGAAGAAACACATGCACCCTGATGTTTACAGCAGCATTATCAACAACTACCAAATTATGGGAAGACCCCAAATGCCCCACTGACTGATGAATGGATAAAGAAGCTGTGGAAAACATATACAATGGAATATTACCCAGTGATAAAGAATGAAATCTTGTCATTTGCAATGACACAGATGGAACTAGAGTATATTATCCTAAGCAAAATCAGAGAAAGACAAATACCATATGATTTTATTCACATATGGAATTTGCAAAACGATACAGATGAACATAGGTGTCAAAAAAAAGAGAGGCAAACCATAAAACAGACTCTTAACTATAGAGAACAAATGGAGGGTTGCTGGTAGGGGGGTGTGGACAGGCTAAATGGGTGATTGGTATTTAGGAGAGCACTTGTTGTAATGAGCACTGGGTGTTGTATGTAAGTAATCAACCACTAAATTCTACTCCTGAAACTAATATTACACTATATGTTTACTAAATGGGTTTCAAATAAAAACTTGAAGTGAAGCAAAACAAAATTTAAAAAGTATCGCTCACTCCAAACAGCACATAAAGCCACACATGGAAACAGAAAAATTAAGATTTTTAATAAACAAAGTTCTTATGACTAAATGAGTCATTTTGGTTTATAGTATTAAACAAGATCTTATTAAAAGTGTTTTCTTAATCCATGGGCTGTGATAATTATATCAATACTTAATCATTCCTTCCTCTGCTAACCTATAGAACACAGTGTTTTAAACTCCATTTATGTCACTATACCTTGTATTATAATGAATTATATATGTATCTCACCTGATTTTGTATTTAACTTTGTATTTGACAAAGCACCTAAAAAAATATCTTGCACACAGTAGGTACTTAGTAAATATTTTTAGAAATGATACAAAAGGAGCTATACATCTAAACTTTTTGTATTAGCTAGACAGAAAATAAACGTACTTCACATTTGTATAACACTGGTTCATGTAGCAATTCTTCTGGATCATTTAGCTCTGCAAACTTCGTTGCGAGGTAATTTCTTCCAATTAAACTGTTATTCCAGATATAATCAGACCTTTTCTGAAGATGTCTCATCTGAAGATTCTTAGGATGTCTTCAGATGAGAGATTGGCTCACATAAATGCATACTTGTGGCAGCTTCCTCTTAAGATGTTAACTTGTATAACCAAATGTGTTACTTTAATGTATGTTTTATTGCTGTAAATGAATAACATTTTTGTTCACTTGTGTTCTCTCTTGAAGAAAAAGTTATACACAATTGTATTGCCCATTACTGCCAATTGTGTAAAAAAAAAAAAAAAAAAAAAAAAAAAAGGCAATAAGAGGCAAATGCCAAATATACTGGATTAGGAAATAGATTTTAAAAATTCTAAAAATGGAAGCCTTCGTGTGTTGTTTCTCTACATCTTTCATGATCTTTCTTTCTGTTCTCCAAACCCCCTTACTGATGAATTAAAATTAAAGAGCTACACAGGGAACTTCAAAGCAGTACTTGAAATGAATATAGAAACTGTTTTCAGGCACCAAAAGGTGCTCACATAATACTGTGCATTTTACTACTCACTAATCCTAGGACACAGTATTTCTAAAAACTGAAAGAAAAGGGAGAAGGGTAGAAAAGGTAAGTACAAAAAGAAAATTGTATACATACATATTAGTTTATGTTCCTAATGCAAGCTATAGATTAGCTCTCTAGTCCTTTAAAATCCAAGAGTCTAAGGTCTCAAATACACAATTCAATGCCCTAACAGTAAGGTGGGTGGCACCCAACTGTCAACCTTTAAGGATATTGAAGCCTGGTTCCAGAAAGCAGGCAAAATAAAACATGTTTTATACATTTATGTCCTAATTTTCCTCTTCTAGAAGTAAAACAAAGCTTATTTTACTATATTTTGATTACCTTTCATGATGTACACAATTTGCCACCCCAAAAGGGTCTCTTTGGCATAAGGATTATTTTAGGCTAAGTATCTTTAAGAAACTGCAAACACAGGGAAAGCTCTAAAAACCAAATAGAAATTACCCTTTTGTAAAATTCATTTACATTTACAAGGGAAATTTCCTCTTGTAGGGGTATTTCCCTCTGTAAGAGTTCTGGAGACTCTTATCAAAGGAGAAGGTTAAGACTTAAATCTGCATCACAACCTTGCCCTTGTTTACTGTGCTTTTCTCTCCCCAACCTGTCATAACTGTCTCCTAGCCCCCAACATCTTCTTTGGTCTTTAGATGAATATAGTATTTAGGGTGATGGCTTTGGCCTCTTTGTGGAGTTGCTCAGTGAGTTTTATGTGGGTCTCTCCTATTTATACCGGAGGTAATACATGTCATTAAACTTTTATTTGTCTCTTGTTAAGTGATCTCATGTCTCATGTTAGGCCAGGCAGAGGAATTCTAATGGGTAAAGGAAATTTTTTCCTCCCAAAAAATGATAAAAGTATTTTGATGAATAAATTTCCAAGGCTCTGCAAAGACCAAATAAGAGAAGATGGGGAGTAGTTGTGGTTTATGATAGAAAGAACATAGGAACAGACCTGGGTTCTATTCAGCTCTGGGCATACTAGCCACAAAACCCTGATCAAGTTATTTAATATTTTAATGTACAGGTGACAGATCTATTTCATAGGACTGCTGAGAGAATTAAGTGGAACCATACAGTTGGTACCTAAAATGGAGAAGGCACTTAGCCATAAAAAACTTACCTCCCTGACTCCCTCACCTATCAATTCAATACAATTTATTGATCTTGGCTGTATCATCCACCCAAAGTCAGTAAGTAAAACTAACCAATTTCTTTCTTGAGAAAAAAACTGTTGTTCTGATGATGTGCAGACTGAAGAATAAGAAAAATAAAAGATTGCTTTGCTGTGTTACTGATGAAAATTTTATCGTGAGACTATAAGAGCAAGAAGTCTATAGGCTTAGTAAAGGCAGTATGTATTTGGGACTCACCTTGAGTCCTGGAAATCCAAGGAAATCAGGAACCACATGACTAATAAGACAGTCTGCTGACAAACTAGGGCAGTCAATCCCCCAAAGTAGTACTTAAATATTGATATGGGAGATCTCATTATTTTAAGTTAAATCAAGGGCTCTAAACCCTGACTTCACATTAGAAGGGGGGGAGGAAGACTTTTAAAACATATTAGTGTCCAGGCCCTACCCATCCAAGATTTTGATTAATTGGTCTGGGCTTCAGGCCCAGGAAATTCTATTTTATTAAAAGCTCCCCAGGTGGTGCTAATGTGCAGTCAGGGCTAAGAACCACCTGTCTAAGTGTTTTTAAAAACCCAGGGGGTAAAAGTGAACAATAAGCACCCAAGGTCCATACTTTAAGGCAAAAGCTATTTATCTTCTGGAGGCACACCAAGCTGACAGAAAGGGAAGGAGGCTGACTAGAGCACAAATCCCAAGCTTTCAGGAATTCTAAAATTCTTAAGAATCTTCTGTGGCATCCTGATCACTCACAGGTGATTTTTTTTATACTTTCTCAACTGAAGTTAACAAATGAGCTATTTTCTGGTCCAACTAGCTAGATCAGCACCTGCCTATCTTCCAGAAAACCAGGATGGGCCCTAAAATTGTGGGCAATGCTTTCAAGTGGTGTGGCTGGGCCAGCTGTCACCAAAGGAGACAAGCCCAGCTATTTTACCACAGATTAAGCCTTCTTCCCAGTGCCAAGAACTGAAGCTCTGTGAATCAAAGATCCTGCATTCCTAGGTGACAGCCCTTCCCCTGGTGGTACTTCACATAAAACCAAACTGGGCCTGCACTGGACTCCATATTTGCCACCATTCTTGTTTTAAAGGAATCATAGTGCTCTCACCCACAAAACTAAGGCAAGCATCCTCTAACTGATGGCCATTTAAGACATGAACTCTGTGGCTCATAATTGCCCCACTTCTTTGATAATAAAATGGTTATCTGATGACATGGTCTACTGAAAACATGATGAACACATTATTTATCCTCTAGTAGTTCTACAGGGTGATGATTAGGTTCCAAATACATTAAAAAAAAAAAAAACTAGTTGAAAATAGCTTAGACATGTAATCACTTAACAGTAGCAATAGTAATAAGCGATTAATACAAATCACTAGTTACTATGTGCCCAGTACTGTTTAAAGGGTTTAAGAAACATTAACCCATTTGTCTTCACAATGACCCTATGAAGTGGGTATCATTACAGTCCCCATTTTAAAGACAAACTAAGTATAAATTAGATATAGAACTAGTATGCAGTGGACCTACGATTAAAACCTAGGCAATCTTGGGGCACCTGGGTGGCTCAGTTGGTTAAGCATCTGGCTCTTAATTTCGGTTTAGGTCATGATCTCAGGGTCCTGGGATTAAGCCCATTGTGGGGCTCCATGCTCAGTGGGGAGTCTGCTTGAGCTTCTCTCTCCCTCCTTCTGCCCCTCCCCACCCCTGCTCCCTCTCCTTCCCTCTCTCTAAAATAAGTAAATCTTTCTTAAAAATTTAAAAATAAAATAATCTAGGCAATCTGGCTCCAATGTTTATTGTAAGACTAGCTATAATAAATGTCTAATGATTAGTTACCTTAATTCTGCAGAAATCATAAAAAAGAACATTAAGATAAATTAATCTTTACCTCATGTTTAAAGACTTTCGAGGATAACTTTAGAAGTTCTATTGCTCACTCACCTCTGTTAAATGTATTAAAGCACTGCAGAGTAACATGGCAAAGGGGCTACCTGGGGGCAGTCAGCCTCCTAGGAGCATGGTACCTGCCACAAAAGCACCCACAGGAAGGGGAAATGCAAACTTAACAACACAGACCTGCTGGTGACACATGGAATATACTATTGCTCTCGACACCAGAGTTTTACTATGAAAATAATCAACTATTAATTAAAAGAAAATATCTCATTTGTATAGGCAAACTCATACTGCTTGTTTTGAACACTGTGCCAAACTGAATTTGAATTTAAGACATACATACATTTTTCATGTAGGAAAAATATGGGTAACATGGTAGGAGATAGTTTTAAAAATGACTAGGAGCAAAAAACAATTATTTGATCCTTTTAAAATATTTTACATAAGGGAACTTGATAGATCTAACATTGCTTTCCACGATATTTTGATTTTCAATCTCTGCCTCCCAAAGGCCTCTCTAAACTTCTCCTCTTCCAAAAGGAATTATGCAAGAGTGAGGAATTATATCTTGCATCCACATGCTGTTTATTTTTCTTCTCCTCTCTGTTCTTAAGTTCCCAAACAATGTAAAAAGGTTCCCAATGCCTTACAAAAAAAGAGCTATATGATTTATGGTTTTAATTATAAGTCAAGCTATTCTAGAAAAACTATCATAGCTAAGAGAGCTGTATTACAAGATGTTATATTTGAAACAAATTGTATGCAATTGTTTTTACAGCTCTTGAGTTCTACTAAGGGAAGATACTTCACTCTGAGAAGCATATAAAGGTTTTTTGGACACTGCAGTCAGCCAATTATCCCACTAGGCCATGACAGCATTAAGGTGTTCAATAACCACTTCCTTACTTGTCTCCTAAACTCACATTGCTAAATGTATTTTTCAGCCAAATATCCACCTTATATTCTAGTCACAGAGAATCTTGTTATTTTTCACAACACTCAGATTAGCTCAGTGACGACGTCTGAAGTTTGTCCCTTGTATAGTGAGGGTTTTTAGCAATATTCTCTAATATCCAATACTTTCTTGAAATTCACTGGAAAAAAAAAATCAGGTGACAAAACCAAATTTATAATTCTGATATTTCCATCCTCTTCTAGCTTACATTACATTTATATCTATTTCCTACTAATTTACAAATCATGTTCATGTTAGCTCTTTCTGAATAGCACAAAAAAGAGGAATATCATAAATATTAAGATACTAAGCTTTATTCTTTAAAAGTTTCCAACTGGCATCCTTTTACATAGAACTATGAAATAAACTCTAAGCCACTTTTTTCTCAAACAGTTCATTGAAAATAAAAAGGGTCAGCAGTTAGTAAATTCTTCGAAAGTGTTACCTAATGAAGATTTACTGTGTTGTTTGGAAAGGCTGAATTCCTATGATCTATCTGAGCTGTTATTCTGAGCTGTTTACCCAGCAAGCATCTCCTTAATGTACATTAAGTGCCAAACTCTATGCCAATCACTAAGCATCATGAGAGCACTTAAACCAGAGATGGTATAGAACTGTATAAATCCAAAAATATCTCTCAAGCCAAACTTTCCAATATATGTCATTGTACCTTGTTTAGGGAAAGGAAACATTTTCCCCTTAAAAAGGCATAATCCAACCCTTTCAAACCACATTCAAGAACATTATTCCTTCAGTCCTACATCCTGAGCTACCTGACTTCACTGCTCAATGTTTCTATGGATTTTGAGGTTTTTTTCATGTACTTCTTACATACTTAATAATGAGTTATGCATTTACTAAAAGATCTCTATTCCTGGATTTACAAAAGAAATGCTCACATCATATGTCAAAATCACAAATATGTACATGATAATCACCGAATATAAATTGTAATTTATGTAGTATGTTTCTAAATGCAAGTTTTAGATGCAAAAGGATAACACTGAATTTAGCCACCTGCTATGATTACAACTCACCTTTTAACATATTTTTCAATTTTAGTGCATGACTCACAACTCCATTTTAACAGATAAGAGATTAAAATAATAAATTGAGATCCCAGGCTGGTAAATTAATTTCCCTCTGCCTTCAAGGACCATGCAGAACATCAACACTGATGACTGACATATCTGATAATCTGATGGCAGCTAGAGAGTAAACATGAGACCAAAGCTGAAAGTACATAAGAACAAAAATCATGTCCCAGTTGGAATCTTTCAAGTAAAAAGCAGGTGATATATGATCAGCAAATGAGTAACTTTTGTGTTACCTAATGAATGTGTCTGTATAAACTATTTACCAAAAATAATGTCAAATATGTAAACAAAAAAAAATGAACTCTGTGTAGGTGGTGGGGGAAATGCCTCAAAGTGATTTGACATTGGTGTATCAGGTCAAGCTTATTTAGAGTGTTGTGATTATAGTAGAAACAGCAAGATATACTTCCTTTGAATAAGATGTGATATTAAAACGAATGTGTTTTGCACAGATATTAAACTGCAAATGTGCAAAATACAATGACTTGTACAAAATGCACGGTACTAGTGCTAGAAATAATGCACACAACCAAACCTACATACATATCCTTTTTCTTCCCTGCCCCCCTCTGAAAATCTTCCATATCCAAAGCTCTGGGCTAGGGATTTGGGAGATACAATGATTAGTAGACATTCGTTGCTTCAAGGAGCTTATACACTAGTAACATCAAACAAAAATACAATTATATCTAATTGCTATGACTGAGGTTTTAGCACAGTGTAGGAACAAAGACAAAAGTTATTTCAATTGAGGATGTTAGAAAAAGTAACATACAGAAAAGGAGTATGATGGAGGGAGCTAAAAGAAGGTGCAGATGAACATTTTTAAAGTACAATTTGCATATAACAAAATGAAGAGCTCCAAGGTATACCATTGTAAGAGTTTTGAGAAATATATATACCCTTATAACCACCATCTCAATAAAAAATCAGAATATTTCCATCATTACAGAAAGTCCCTATACTCTCTTTCCAGCAATCCACACTGCCATAGTCAACCAATGACTGAATTTCTGTCCCCATAGCTTATTTTGCATGTTAATGAACATCATACAGAATGTTGAAGACTGTACTCCTTTCAGTCATGTTTTTTGAGATACATCCACATTATTATTGTATTTCACTGATTTATTTATCCTTACCAGTCTGTTTTGATTCTTTAGCTTTATTTATACTTAGTCTTAAAATCAGACAAAACTCTTTAATTTCATTCTTCAAGATGCTTTTGGCAATTCTAGGTCCTTCTCTTTTCTGTAAAAACTTTTAGAATCGATTTGTTCACTTGAATGAATCTGAATGACTATAAATGGTGATAGCAGACACTTTTGCCTTGCAAGTAATAAGGAAAACATTCAGGCTTTCACCATTGTGTACAAAGTTGACTGCAGGTTTTTTTCATACATGTCCTTTATTTAGTTCAAGAAGTGCTCTTCTAGTTTGCTGGAAGGTTTTATCATAAATAAATGTTATTCTGTCAAAAGCTTTCCCTGCATATATTGAGTTAATTATACAGGTTCTCCTCTTTTTAAAATTTGAACATGGTGACCTGCATGAATTAATTTTCAAATGCTAAATAACCTGACTTTCCTCAGAAAACTGACTTGGTCACAATTTATTATACTTTTATGTATTACTAGCTTTAATTTTACTAGTATTTTGCAAGGATACTTTTGATCAGTATCCTAGAGATTTTTTTTTCTAATAGCTTAGGCCACATTAGAGTTACATTGTCCTCAAAATCCCAGCTGGGAATTATTCCTTCCATCTTTATTTTCTTAAAGCTTTTGCTTATGCTTGGAGCTTTTTTTTTTTTTTTAATTTATTCATGAGAAACACAGAGAAAGAGGCAGAGACATAGGCAGAGAGAAGTAGGCTCCCTGCGGGGAGCCTGATAAGGGACTCATCCCAGGCTCCTGGCATCAAACCCTGGGCCAAAGGCAGAGGGCTCAACCACTGAGCCACCCAGGTGCCCTGGAGCTACTTCTTCCTTAAATATTTTACAGAATTCAACACTGAAACCATCTAGGCCTCAATATTGCTTTGCAAGTAGGTTACCAATAGCGATTCAATTTACTTAAGACAGGGATATTCAGATTTTCCATTTTACCTTATGTCAGTTTTTAGTAGGACTATGATCTTCAAGCAATATGCCCATTTTACTTAAGTTGTTGAATTTATTGGCACAAAGTCATTCAAAGCATTCTATCACCCTAATAATGTCCAGAGCAATGACATAACCTTTTATTCCTGATATTGATAACTTGTGCATTAGCTTTTTCTTATCAGCTTATCAGTCATATCAGTTTATCAATTTTATTCATCTTTCCAAAGAATCAACAGTATATTTTTTCTATTGCTTACTTTTCTATTACATTGACTTCTAGTTTATTATTTATTTTCTTGTTTTCTTTGGATTTATTGTGCCCATATTTTTCTAGCTTCTCTACGTGAAACTTAGATCATATGACTTTTCCTCCAATAATATAATCACCTTAACTATATATTTTTCTTTAAACACAGCTGAAACTGCATTCCACAAACTTTGACATACTGTATTTTCTTTTAATTCAAAACTATTTTTTAATTTTCTTTCTGATTTCTCCTTAGATTCATTATTTAGAACATGCTGGTTTTTTGAAGATTTTCTGGTTCTCTTATACTGTTTGTTATGATCAGAAGCCATATTCTATACAATTCATTTTTAAAATTTATTAACATTGGGATGCCTGAATGGCTCAGTTCATTATGCATCTGATGCTTGATTTTGGTTCAGGTCTTGATCTCAGGGTTGTGAGATTGAGCCCTGCAGTGGGCACCTTGCTCAACACAGAATCCACTTGAGATTCTCTCTCTCCCTCCCCTCCAGTTCATATTCTCTAAATAAACAAAAATCTTAAAATATATATATATAAACATTTATTTTATGGTCTGAGATATGGTCAATTTTAGAGAATGTCTAACGTCAATCTGAAAAAGGATGTCCTTCCTGCAGCTGTTGGGTACAGAAGTCTACAAATGTTCATCATGAAACGTTAGTTTAGCAGTGTTATCTGGTTTTTCTGTAACCTTACTTTTTGTCTAATTATTTTTATCAGTTGTTAACAGTTTCAAATTCTCCAAATATGAGCACAGATTTGTCTATTTCTTCTTTTAGTTTTTCAAAGTTTTTTATTGTAGTGAAATATAAAATTTACCTTTTAATCATTTTTAAGTGTAAAGATATGTTAACATTGTCTATTCACAATGTTGTATAGTCACCATCTGCTAATTTGTGTTTATGCATTTTGAAGCTAACTGGAGAAACTATAAGATTTTTAAAATTATTCTTATTTCTGATTAGTTGGCTCTATTATCATTATGAAATGCCCCTTCTTATCTCTGGTAATACCATTTGTCTTAAAGTCTTACTGTGTGTGACTATTAACAAAGCCACACAGCTTTCTTACATTTCGTGTTTGTACAGTATATCTTTTCCTAGTCTTTTAACCTATCTGTGGCATTATACTTAAATTGTGTCACTTTTAGACAACATAGACTTAGGTCATACTTCTTGTGCACAACGAATATTTTTTTACATTTTATAATTGTTGTAAAATTGAGTTTTAAGTCTACCATTTGCTATTTGCCTTCCATTTGTTCTATCTGGTTTTTATTCTTGTGTTCTTCCTTTCTTGCCTTTGTTCTGCTTACCCAAATATTTTAAATATCCATTTCAATTATTTTTCTTTTTTTCCTTAAAGAAAGGGAATGTGAACTGAGAGTGAGGGAGAGAGAGAATCTTAAGCAGGCTCCATGCTGGGTGTGGAGCCAACATGGGGCCTAAACTCACAACCTTGAGATCATGACCTGAGCCAAAATCAGGAGTCAGACACTTAAGCAACCCAAGCACCCCTCCACTTTAATTCTTTAAGATTTATTTTATATATAAGGAGAAAGTCGGGGGCGGGGGTGCAGCAGAGGGAAAAGGAGAAGAAATGCAGACTCTCCGTTAAGTGCGGAGCCTCATACGGGGCTCAATCCTAAGATCCTGAGATCATGACCTAAATTGACACCAAGAATTGTTTGCTCAACTAGCTGAACTACCCAAACACTCCTCCATTTTAATTCTTATAGTGGCTTCAGAACTGTAACTCTTCAGAAACATTTAATTTTCATATACTTCCTCTAATGTTTTTACTATTGTCATCATATGTTTTATAGCTACATACATTTAAATGTAAAGTCATAGGTCTTTTGGAAAAATTGAGAGGAGAAAAACAAAGTACTTTATACTTAGCCTTCTATTTATGATAGCTGGTGCTCTTCTTCCTTACTGTAGATGAGCTTTCATCAAGAGTCATTTCCCTCAGTCTGAAGAATTTCCCTTACTATTTCTTATGATTCAGGAAGTCTGGTGGTGAGAGTCTCTTAATTTTACTTTGTCTGAAAATGTTTTTATTTTACCTATATTTTTGAAGATTTTACTGGATTGACATTTTTCTTTCAGTACAGCTGACCCCGAACAATGTAGGAGTGAGGAATACCCACCCTGCGCCATCAAAAATCCAAACACAAGTTCTGACTCCCTTAGAAACTTAACTACTTATAGCCTACTCCCGACTAGAAGCCTTACCAGTAACATTCGATTAACATTAAAACACATATATATTTTGTATGTGATATGTATTATGTACCATATTCTTAAAATAAAAAAGCTAAAGAAAAGGTTACTATGAAAATCATAAGAGACAATACATTTATAGTACTCTACCATATTTGTACAAGAATTCTGGTAAGTGGACCCACGCATTTCAAACCCATGTTGTTCAAGGGTCAACTGTAGTTTAACGATGACATGCCATTGTCTCCAGATCTCCCGCTGTTCCTGATGTACAGTCAGTCATCATTTGTATTGCCGTTCCTCTTCATGTAACATGTCTTTTTTTTCTTGGATCCTAACTTTCTCTGTATGTGTCTTCTGTTTTCAACCGGTTGACTATGATATGCCTGCATATGTTCATCTTTATATTTATCCTACTTGGGATTCACTATATTCTGGAATCAGTACTTACTGTTTTCACCACATTTTGGAAGTTTGCAGCCTTTCTCTTTTTTTTTTAACATATTTTTTCTTCATTCTCTCTTTCTTGGATTTCAATTACATGTATACTAGACTACTTAGTGTTAATTAGAGGTATATAAGAATATTCAACATTATGCCCTAGGTTACTTAAGCCTCTTTCTTTTTCAACTTTTTCTCTTTTTCAAATTAGGTGGTATCAATGGATTTGCCTTCAAGTCCCTAAGCCCTATCATCTGTCATATTCAATTTTCTCTAAAGCCCATCCAATGAATTTTTTAGATGTTAATTTCAGAGACTGTACTTACAACAGTATTAGATTTTCTATTTGGCTTTTTTTTTTTAATATAGGCTGCATTTTTTGCAGAGAATCACCATCTGGTCACTCAGCAGGACTACCTTGTTTGCTAAATCTTTCAACATTATTAATAATAGCTGCTTTAAAGTCCTTTTCTGCTAATTTCAACATCTGCATTATCTTGAGATTTGTCTATATTGTCCAATTTTTCTTTTAGTTATGTGTCATAAGTTCCATTTATTCACGTCTAATAATTTTTTGTGTTCTGAGGATTGTGAATGATTAAATGTAGAGACTCTAGATTTTATTCTTTTCTTCAGAATAATGTAGACTTTTACCTATCAGCTTCCTTGAGTTTGTGGAGGTTCGGTTTTATACTTGGTTAGGGTGAATCTGTTTCAGTTTCAGGTTGGTCTTAAGGCAAATCCTTAGTCATGCCACAGTCTTCACTTCCATGGCACAGTCTTTCTGCAGTTCTAATGGAAAGCCTGAGCTGTAACCTCAAGTTTCAAACTCCAAATATGTCACTCCTATTACAAGCAGGAAATAGAATCTCTCTCAGCTTTTATCATCCTGCAACTGTTGTTTTCCACAGGCTCCAAGGAATCTCTCCTGTATATTCAGAGTTCTGAGGTCCATAAAACATTTGTGGCAAATAAATATTCAGATTTAGGGGGCTTCCTCCTCTATGGATCATTCTTTTCCTGGATTTTCACCCTCAAATTTCACCCCACTCCGACCACCCAAACTCTGGCCACTGAGACTGTAAAGCCAATAAAACTAAGTTTTCTAGTTAAGTTCTCGCTGTCCATTATGAATTGAGGACTACACTCAAGTAAAAAGCCATAAATGTAGACTCACCACGAGCCATTCAAGAATCAAGTCCCCTTCAGTTCCAACCTATCCTTGGAGCTGCAGTTTTCCAGTGTCAAGTTTTTAAAATTCTGTCTGTGGTTTATAAGGGTCATCTTCAGGAGAGATGAGCTGTATACACACCATTCTCATTAGCAAACTCTATTTACTTTTTACCTGGAAAATTCAGATGGCTGGGTATGAGGGAAATTTTTATTGCCAGCTTTAGATACAAGATAGAAAATCAACCCATGATTTTCTGGAGATGACCGGAAACAGTATCTACTAGCATGTAAGAGGTTGTACATATGTTCACAGCCATTAACTCATCTGATTCTAGTAACACTGTATAATTGCTGAAGCATTAGCTACATAAAAATATTAGAGCTCAGATAAATTATGTGCTATGAAAGCAAGTCTTAAATGTATTCCTCCCACAACACTATCAATACCTTTATGATAAACAGTCTTGTATCCTAATTTTGTCAAAATGAAATTACAAGTATCTTCAGCATTAAGACATGTACTTGTAATCAAGCTGTTAGCCAAATCCATCTTTCTTAAAAAGCCCACTGCAAGTTAGATTTTTAAGGCAGCTTTCTATTCTGTATTTTTTTGTATGGAGCTAAATGTCACTGATCTACAAGCACTAAATTATGAGAATACTTTCCCCAGCATAAATTTGTTTAGAAATATAAGTCTTTTTGAAGTATCATTCTAAAAGCTTCTTATTGACATGATTTTTTAAATTGTAAAATATTAGGAGGGAAAGAGGCTCACCAATTTTCCATCCCAAAGTTATATTATTTTTAAAATTATTTTCTGTATTTTCGATAAACAAACCTGATTTAATGTACTGCTGATGAGAGTGCAAAGGATTTAAAGTTCTATTCATACCCACTAAAAGCTACCTTCTATGTCATGTCACCTTCAAATTCCCAGATAGTAATCACAGCCCTTCACCTAGCTGCTTTAAAACTTCTCACTATTGCCCACACTGACTGGTCCTTTCCCACTACTTACTGGGCTTCTGAAAATTCTATTACACCTAGAATTTCCTTTTCTCTCACTATGACTGGAATGCTATTATTCATAAAGACTCAGCTCAAATATCTTTCCATCATAAAGCTAAGATATTCACACACCCTAAGAGTTCTCACAGCACTATCTATCATTTGATTAACACGCTGATGAAGTCTCTCCATTAGTCTGTGAGGTGCCTGAGAACAGGTACATTTCTTATTTATCTATCTCTAGTAGCAAGCACAACAGACTATCCAGGAGGTGCCCCCCTAAAAAGTTTTTTTTCAATGACTTATTTCCATACTAACTGATGTCTCCAAGAATAACACCTCACTACTTCACACCTATATTCTGGTGACAGCCTCATAAATATGTTCTCTGCAACCATCCAAGAGCCAAGAGTTCCAATCAATTCTGAGCATCACTCTCATGTTAATCTTTGACTTACATTATAGCATGCTCTGCTCAAAAATAGTTTCCCTTTGCCTGCAGATAAAAGTTCAAAACCTCTAGCCTAAAATCTACAGACCTCTAGAATCTGGCTCCCATCTCTTGTGCACCTCAGTTTCAAGCCTCCTGATCCTGCCCTCAGCTAGCCTATATTCTGTCCCCATTTCTCCACCTCTGTCCACTAATTCTTCAGAGAACTCAGAACAAATCTCACACTGTCCATGAATTAGCCTGAAGATATTCTAGAAAAATCTCCCATGCAGATGTTGCTACTACTACTCAGTGCTTCTCATTCCACACTTGAATTTCCTCAAATTCGGGCAGCCCGGGTGGCTCAGCAGTTTAGCGCTGCCTTTGGCAGGGTGTGATCCTGGAGACCCCGGATTGAGTCCCACGTCGGGCTCCCTGCATGGAGCCTACTTCTCCCTCTGCCTCTCTCTCTCTCTCTCTCTCTCTCATGAATAAATAAAATCTTTAAAAAAAAATGTCCTCAAATTCTATTCCTTAGCACACACATGCAAAAAGCACAATGTAAATAATGAAAAATGTAAATATAGCTAACACACTTAGATACTTAACCAAACAGCTGACCGCGGACTAGTGAGATAACTCTAACTTTAAAAAATTAAATCTGAGAATAAAATGAATAAAAATCAACATGAAAGAAAATAGTTCAGCCCCTCTATAGATATACCGGTCTTATCACTGTAAGTCACATGATAGTTCATGCAATCACAAATAGAAGAATACTCATTTGAAAACTAGCTCTGTCCAAAAAAGCAGGAAAAAAAAAGTGTTCTGGAGCCAGGGTGGCCTATTATTTTTAGGGATGGAAAACTACATGGGCATAGAAACTAATTTTCATTCTCTGATTTTTACCCTTAATAAGAAACACTTATGATTAATAATTTAGTTTTCTAGCTATCTATGAAGTAAATGTATTCCCTCAACATATATTAATGAATTGATATTTTGGTTTAAAAATCAATACCTTTTCACTTTAGTTAAGAGTCCCTTCCCTAGAGCTGAAATCAATTCAGCTCAGTTCAATAAACAGTAATTGGGCATTTTCTATGTTCCAGGCCCTTTCCTAGATCTAAAAACAAGTTCAAAGTCAGTGACATTCAGGAAGTTCCACAGTGAATTAGGAGACAAAGTAACTAGTTCAAAATAATAAGTGGATAAAACAGTGAAGATATGTACAAAGTCTTATGAAAGGACAAGGGGACAGAAACAGCTTCACATGATACACAAAGGAGAAATTTAAATAAGGAACAGCAGGTGAACCAGCAAAGAAGGACAAGGTAGGCAGCCTGGGTGGCTCGGTGGTTTGGCGCTGCCTTCGGCCTAGAGTGTGATCCTGGAGACCCAGGATCGAGTCTCGCATCGAGCTCCCTGCATGGAGCCTGCTTCTCCCTCTGCCTCTCTCTCTGTCTCTCTCTCTCTCTCTGTCTCTCATGAATAAATAAATAAAATCTTAAAAAAAAAAAAGGACAGGGTAGGAAAGTATTAGAGGTATAGTGAGCAGAAGAAAAAAAAACCCAAAACATGAAAAAACAGTATGTAATTGGTGTACAGGATATATAGGCAGGGCTGTTGTATAAGAAAGAGGGAGGGAGGCAATGATAAATTATAAAAATCTAGAAAGGCAGGCACAGATTGGATAATGGAAGACACCACAAGCCATGATAAGAGCTTGATTTTTTTTTCCTGTGGGAAATGCAGAGGCTTTGAATCATTTAAGCAGTGGCATGCCCAGGTAGGTGTTTTACACAATCACAATGACAGCTGTTAAATTTACTCTATTATATATTTATTGAGGGCCTGAGACATCCCAAGCTTTAATTCAGCAATGAAAAAAGAAAACTTTCATTTTTTGAGGTGTAGTGAGTAAATCTATGTTCAATAAGCAAGACTAAAAAAATATCAGCACAGAAAAAGGCAGTGATAAACTTTGTACCATTAATACTAACTACTAAAATACCTCTTCCATCTTTACAAGCACTATATTAGGTAAAAATAAAATCCTTCTCAACATCATGAGTCACCAGGGAAATGCAAATCAAAACCACAATGAGATGTCACTTCACACCCACCTAGGATGACTATAATCAAAAAGACAGGAAATAAATGTTTACTAGGATGCAGAAAAACTGGAATTCTCATAGACTAGTAAGTGGGAATGTAAAATACTGCAGCACTTTAGAGAACAGTGTGCCAGTTCCTCAAAAGGGTAAACAGTTACCACGTGACCTAGCAAATTCCACACCTAGAGAACTGAAAACATGTCCATCCTGAAAAGTTGTACAGAATTGTTCGTAGTACCACTATTTATAATAGTCAAAAGTTGAAAAGTCCATCACCTGATAAATGGATAAATGGAATGTGGTATATCCACATTATTTGCCAATAAAAAGAAATAAAATAAATATACTATAGTATGAATGAATCTTGAAAAAATGGTTAAGTGAAAGAAGCCAGTTAACAAGGGACCACATATTATTACACGAAATATCCAGAATAGGCAAATCTATAGAGACAAAATGTAGATTAATGATCACCTAGAGTAAAAAAAGTAAAAAAAAAAAAAAAAAAAAAAAAAAAAAGATCACCTAGAGCAGGGCGCCTGGGTGGCTGGCTCACTGGTTGAGCATCTGCCTTTGTCTCAGGTCATCCTGGGGTTTTGGGATGAAGTCTCACATCAGGCTCCCCATAGGGAGCCTGCTTCTCCCTCTGCCTATTTCTCTGCCTCTTTCTTTGTGTCTCTCATGATTAAATAAGTAAAATATTAAAGAAGAAAAAAAAATGATTGCCTAGAGCTGGCAAGATCTGGAAGGTTGGGGGATGACAACTAAAGGGTACAAAATTTCTTTCTGGGACAATGAAAATATTCTAAATTTGACTGCAGTGATAGCTACACAGCTCTGTGAATATACTAAAAGCCACTGAATTATATGCTTTAAACAGGTAAACTGAATCGTATGTGAATCGTATCTCAATAAAGTTGTTTTTATAAAATTCTCATCTTTAATGACCTCTTTAAAATCTTTATTCCTCTTTCCTCATGAAGCTGGATGACATTTTTCCCAGAAAACAATGTAGCACTAGAATGCTAGACAAATACCAAGGTTCAATTCTCTACTGGCAATTCTTTTTTTTTTTTTTTTTTGGGCAATTCTTTTTTCCAGAAAAACTAATCTTCTAGTTGTTCAGCAGAAAAAAATTTATTTCTATGATGTCTAAACAATAAGATAAGGGTAGCTTTGATCCATCTGGCACAAAAAATGAGTTAGTTTTTCAAGAACATCAAAGGTTAAGAAGTTTTTTCTGTCTGATAAATCAATTTCATTTTCTATAAGTCTTAATTTGATAGCTACAGCAAAAATTTTCAGTAACTACATTTTAGATTATAAACAAGTAGAATGAGGAAGAAGTTAGATTTCAAATAAGAAGAACTGGCTCTAAACTCCTCTATGTAACTCAACTAGATCTTTTTCTGAGTGATTTTTTTTTTATCTGCAAACTGTAAATACATCAGTTCTACCAATCTCGAGACTTTGGTTAGGATCAAATACTACTAACAGACTCTAAAATTGTTCACCACTTTAAACTAGTAAAATCTGGAACATTGGATATATAGTATAACACCAAATATTTGGTAACTTGAACTTGAGAGCTCAGAGGCAATAAAAGTCAAAAAGGTAAATAAACAATGTTAAAATGTCAGAATTCTTGGAAGATAGGGGAAATCTTACTTTAGAATATACAAAAATATAAGCATGAAAAAATTTTATATTTAACACTTACACCTACATTTTAATCAGGATTTCTGAAATATACCACCACAAAAATGAATTATTTGTTATAATTTTAAGTAAGTTGTAATTATTAACAATTTCAAAGTTGATGTTAAGGTAGTACTTCAACATTTATTGGCTTGTAACCACACTCCTATTGACCCAGAAGTCAGAAAATTTAAACACACTGCCAAGGATGCTCAATACTGGAAGAGAATAGCATGAAGAAAATTCAGCAGTAAAAAAAGGAAACCTGTTTGCATGTGGATATAAGTGAATGTATATTCATGTAAACAATAAGTGAGTTCCAAGTGATCCGTATGTTAATGCATTCGGTTGACTGCATTAGCCCAAGTTAGTTTTCCCATCCTCTTATATTTTTTTTCACCCCTTGGTTATCTAGTATTGTGGGAAAAATGCACACAGGCATGCCATTCAGCTTTACTGCAAATATTTGGCTCCGACCTCAGTGGGATCTCATGGTTCTGTGGAAACATCTCATTTTTGTCTCTAGTCTTTTCTGTCTTATACTTTCTACAGCAGCTATGACATTTATTTTTCTCTAAGTCTCTTCTCTATCACCTCCAAGCTTCATCTGTACCAATAAAGAAAAATAGAAGCCATAGGACGTGTTTTCCTTCAACGTCATTTACAACTTACCTGTAATGGTATCCATCATTTATTCATTCATTAGAATAGTAAGTACTAATGTGATTCATCATTTATTGATTATCTGCCACATGCCGAACAGTGGGCTGAATACTTTAATATATAATAATTTAAATCCTGTAATAATCTTACAAGTACTTTTGGTCTCATTTTTTACAATTACAAGAGTGAAGTTCAGGGAGCTAAGTAATTTATTCAAGATCTGTAGCTAATGAGAGGTAAAAAACAGATTTGAATCCAGGTCTGTCCAAGTCACCTTGCCTCTGAAAGTGTTTTAATGCCTACCCCAAGACCTCTACTTCTATACAAGGACACTGCATTCATAAATTATTTTCAATACTGTATGATCTCTCTTTTCTAACCAGTGCTCAGAAAAGATATCTAAGTAAAAAACATAGTTTATGCACTTTATACATTTTCGTTTGAAAACAGATTTTTTCTTAAGAGAGAGCCCAAGCTTGCATGCACATGTGCACACATGCATTAGTGGGGCAGAGGAGGGATAGAGGGAGAGAGGGAATTCTAAGCAGGCTCCACACTCAGTATGGAGCCCAACTCGGGCTTAATCTCACAACTCTGAGATCATAACTGAAGTTTAAATCAAGGGTCAGATCTTCAATCAACAAAGCCACCCAGGTGCCCCTAAAAATATTTTTAATAAAAAATATTTTTAATAAAAGCACACATATATATGATTTACATTATATATATTATTTATATTTACCATAATTATATATAAAGCATAATATATATTAGTTATATCAATAAGTTTTTAAAAAATATTTATTTACTTATACTAGAGAGAGCAAGCAGGGGGAAGGGACAGAGGGAGAGAACGCCCCAAACAGACTCCGTGCTAAGCACGGAGGCCAAGCCCAATGTGGGGCTAGATCTCAAGAGCCTAAGATCATGACCTGACCTGAGCAGAAACCAAGAGTCAAACACTTAACCAACTGAGCTACCCAGCACCCCTAATTTTTTTTACTTAATGTAAATAAATAATTTAGATCCACTTAAAGTAGGATTGAAAAACTGCCTTCCATTGAGTTTCTAAGAAAACTCAAAGTATCAGTTTATGCTGGTAACAGATATTATTCACCTACAGAGTGGAAAAAGAAAGATGAAATGTTTCTTCAATTTTCCAGTAATTTCTCCCTTTGGCAGAGATTCATTCCTTCAAAGGTGGAAAGTGGTTTAGCAAGATCTGCAGAAAGAACTAATACTTTTAAGAATTGTGTACTCTCTTTAATGGTCCTGACACATGTAGGCCCTAATTGGCATCAGAAACTTACTCACATTAACTTTTAATAAAACTTCATCAGTCTCAGTCTTTAATAGCTCATCAAGGCACATGATTTATTATGCTGTTCACATAGAAGCTTAACTCCCTACATCCATATCACATCAAAACCTTTTTCCTTCAGCTGTTAAAAATTCATTTCAACACTGAAGTCCCACGCATCTAAGTACTAGAGTCTATCTTGTTCAATATTCTATCCCCGCAACCATACAGAGATGTTCAATAAACATCTATTGTAATACGTGGTGGCAAGAGAACGTAAGTTAGAAAATATTGTGTAACCTGCTGCACCTTTTAGCAAATTTTCCTCAACAGTTACATGAATCTGTTGTTTTGATTACTATAAAGTATGATATCAAAATCCAGAGCCTATTATATCTTTAAGCTTTAACATAAGATTAGTTTCCAAAATATTTGTTGTTTTGTTTAAGATTTTATTTATTTATTCATGAGAGACACAGAGAGAGAGAGAGAGGCAGAAACACAGGCAGAGGGGGAGAAGCAGGCTCCATGTAGGGAGCCCGACGTGGGACCCGATCCCAGGACTCCAGGATCACGCCCTGGGCCGAAGGCAGGTGCTAAACTGCTGAGCCATCCAGGGATCCCAATATTTGGTTTTAAAATCTTTCAAAGTTTTAAAAACATTTTTCTCATCTCTTTTGGTCCAAAATAAGCCAAATAGTGATCAAGGAACAATTTTTGTACCTTAAATTTATACATATAACATATTTTTATATAGCTAAATCTTTAAAGAGTGGGTTTTCTTTCATTCAGGTCAGAATGTAGACTCTTAAATCCTAAAAGAATGTTAGCTATATTTGCAGTTCATAAACACCTTGTCAATCACTGAAACAATTCAAGAACTGCATACATATTTATCACTGCATTCACTTTTAAACAAATATTGCCAAAGATTACACACAGTGTGAGAAATGTCACCTAAATGCTGAAAAACCTGTAAATATCAATTTATAATGGTAGGTTCCTTACCTGTCATTAAAAAATATATCAGTTTCTTGTCCACTTTCAATTTTGCTGAATGCCATCCACTTATAAATTAGTTATAATAATTCAAAACACCCAGTTATATTTTTTCTATCATTCCTCAGTGTTTCTTCCATCCTCTAAAATCATGATTTGAAAATTAAATATAAAAACAATTTACAGACCTCCATCCATCCTTTTGGAGATAACTGAAGGCTCCATCAACAACACTAGCAAAGAACTGGCCTCCGGTGATGAAGAGGGTATTGATGGTGACTAATCGACCTCTTAAATTGGGTGGGGAGACCTCAGCGATGTACACGGGCACTGTCATGGAAGCAATGCCTGTGAAGAAACAAGGAAAAGTCAACAGAAGACATTTACTCAAGATCTCTGTTGTTATAAATAATGGTGCTAGACAAACACACACACTCATACACATACACACACATACTCCCTTGGTTTTCTTTTTTTTAGATTTTTTAAAAATTTATTTATTCATGAAAGACAGAGAGAGAGAGAGAGAGAGAGAGAGGCAGAGACACAGGCAGAGGGAGAACCAGGCTCCATGCAAGGAGCCCGACGTGGGACTCCATCCGGGGTCTCCAGGATCACACCCTGGGCTGAAGGCGGCGCCAAACTGCTGAGCCACCCAGGCTGCCCTCCCTTAGTTTTCTACTTTAAGCAAAGGTTTACCAGATACTTAAATATTTTGTTTATAACTACTGACTCCTGCAGATAAGTAAAGAGCTATGTGGATATCTATTTTCATATTAACACTTGAAAGCCTACAAATGGAACTATCTCTAGAGCTCTCACATAACTTTAGAATGTATATAAAGCATGCTTCATAATTTTTGTGGAATAAAAATAAGAAAATGCTCTCTAGATAGGATATAATTATCAAAATATTTTTAGTCTATATGGAAATGTAATCAGACAATAAGAAAAAAAATTATCCCAGACTCATATTAACTATTCAAAGTCATCATTTCCAAATGATGGAAAGACCAAAACTCTTAATTGGCCTACTAATAAGAAATCAAAAAAAAAAAAAATCCATAGAGCAAATCAACCTATTCAATTGGCTAGGTACAGATTTTTGAAGTAGCTTACAATGGACAATACTTTGGTAATTTAGAGTCCTTAAGAAGATATGATCTTAACCATAAAAAGAGATAACTTTATGTTATAGCTGCTTAAAATTGTTCTACCTCAAATTAATGTAGCATAACCTATGGTAGTAGTTCTAGAACTTAATTTATCACTAAGTCACTTATGTAACCTTTTTTCTTTCTTCTTTTTTTTTTTTTTTAATAAAGATGTTTTCACCTCATCCAACCCAGAACTACGAAATAAAAAACTAGAGATGGAAGATGGATCTTTTAAAAATCCTCCAAGGACTCATGATGCTATGTTTTTACAAACTACAGTTCTATGGCCTGCAACTTTAGGCTAATCTAAAATTACTTCTTAAAAGAAAATCTTGGTCTCCTTGGCTATATCTAGCTCACTTCTCAGTAGCACTTTCAATTTCCAGATGTGTCTAATTATTCAACTTAAAACTAGTATCTAGTCAATACATGCCAAGGGCTAAATGGAAAAAAAAAATAAAGCAGGAGTATCTAAGAAAATGTAATCTTATTCTAGCTGTAGATACCATAAATTGTTCTCTAGATTAAGCGAGAACATTCATGGGTTTTATAAGATAACCACATGGAACTGCTTTTAATGAATTAATCTTTACAATGCCAAAAAAATACCCTATATTGAAGTTATGTTTATTCTTTCCATTATTTGGATGAGTTGGAGACCTAAAATCTTCAGATTTTATGAGTTTCATAAAATAAGCATGTGTTAGTAGACAAAGTAAAATAGTCTTTACAATTAAGTCATCACCTAAACAGCTGGATGTCTCCATCTGACTGCTAATCAACTTAAGAGAATACATCATATTAAATTGGCTTTCATCTAACTTGGAAAGAGGAAACATTTGAGGAAAATGTTGACAAATCAATTGTATATTCTTTTTAGTTCTTTTATAATTAGAACATCTCAATAAGCTTCCAAAAAAGCAGACAACAGTAATTGTCTGGATTTCTTTTCCTGCTTGGTCTGGCTGTAACAGGAATTCATTGCTCTCTTTACCCAGACACCTTTACTCAGTTATGCATCCTGAGAATTTAAGCATGGGAAATCAGGACTGCAGTTTCAGGCAGCACATGCTTGTCACAAAGCCACAGATTTTACTTGATAGAAATGTACAGATATCCTCAGGCCTTATAAAGATTAATTATTAAAAATAAACACTAGGACCCTGAGAAGTAACAGGGAATGGCAAAGAGAAAAAACTGTTACTATTACAGACTCATTGGATTTAGAATTGGAAAGAACCCCCAAAGATCTGTCAAATGAGTGCTCACACTGACTTTACAGTGTTACAACTGCCTACATCTGATACTTCACAGGCATTGATTACTGAATCGTCAAAACATCCCTATAGAGGACATATAACTATCCCCACTTTGCAAAGAGGTACCTACCCCAGGTCAGATGATAATAAGGGGAGGAACCAGAATTTGAACCAGGTAAGAGGAATTCCAGAGGCCAATTTTCAAAGTTCCTGATTCTACTGACTGGCCACCACAGATGAAGGAAGTCTCTAGAACCAGTGGGTTTAAATTCTAGCCTTGCCACCTCCCGTCTGATTAAGTCAGGACAAAATAACCTTTTTAAAAGGTCTCCAAAAAATAAATAAATAAATAAATAAATAAATAAATAAATAAATAAATAAATAATAATAAAAAAAAAAGGTCTCCAACTCATCCAAATAATGGAAAGAATAAACATAACTCTCTTCCATATGAGTTGAGACTCGATGAGTTCGTAGAGTAAAAGCACTTAAAATTGTGCTTAGTATATAGAAAGTAGTCAATAATGTTAGCAATTATTTCCAGGATTACTATACCTCTAGTTATGAAGCATTGTAACTTCTTTTGATTCAGTCTGACTTGGTTAGGTGTTGGCATTATTAGGATGAACATAAGTCAACAAAATAAGGTCTCTGTTATAAAAGAAGCTACACACAAGTCCTGCCCACATAAACAGCCAATCAAATAAATAATTTCAAAATACCATGATAAGGGTGCAGCTACACACTGGGTTCCACCTTGTGATGCAGACAAGTGCTGCGTGGTGACAGTGATTAGAGGCTAGTTCAGAGAGGCTGGGCAGACAATTCTTCAGAGGAGAGCAATGGCCTTAAAAAAATATGAAATGATAAGGGATTTTCTCAGAGGTAAACAGTAAGTGTGAAGCAGAGTATGTGTGGAAAGGAGAGGCAGACCGAGCCCAAATCATGGAAGGAGTATCCATTAATCAGTGAGTGTGCATCGCATACCTGATCTGAGCTGGGCACTGTGCTAAGCACTGGGGACAAAGTGCTGTAGGAGAGTCATGTCCTCTGTCCTCCTGGAGCTTAACGTCTGCCAGGCAAAATGTGTCTGAACAAATAATTAGATGTCAAATGCGATGGGCCTCACCAAAGGGAATGTGTGAAGAATAGGAGCTCATAGCAAAGGGACTGGCCCAGCTTGATGAATCAGAGAGTTCTTGGATAAGATGGTCATATTTAAGCAAGGATCAGGTGACTGAGTAAGCCTGAGCCTAATGACAGCATGGGGAAGGTGACACACACTTGAGACAATTAGTCCAGCTTAGACAAAGGCCTTCAGGCAAAAAGAGATGCATTGTGTTGAAGAAGGGGGTGCTATTTCTGGAGACACAGACAGAGACCAAACCTGACTATACAAGACCTATACAAGAGGCTTTTGTATTAAGGACTTGGTATTCAGAAG
Organism: Canis lupus baileyi; assembly: GCF_048164855.1. NCBI lineage: Eukaryota > Metazoa > Chordata > Mammalia > Carnivora > Canidae > Canis > Canis lupus. Next base: position 13,781,400 of record NC_132862.1, on the reverse strand, counting down.
CCTTTAAATAGTATAATGGAAGAAAACGCACCATCAGATTCATGTTTCTAAAGAGTCATTCTCTGGAGGATGGAAGACTAATCACAGGGGAGCAACAAGTACAGTGACAGTAAGAGAGGAGTAAAATAGAGAGATTCCAGAAGTATGTATTTAGTATCTAGGCTAAAGGGAATTGGAATGGAACATGAAGGATGAGAGAAGAACTGGAGGATGATGTTCAGATGTCCAGAATAAGCAAGTTGGAGCATGATGGCTACTTTGTACAAAGATAAAGGACACTGGAGAAACAGCAAGTATGGAAGGAGAAGATGATAAGGTCAAGTTTTAACCAGGTTGAGTCAGAGGTGCTCTGTGAAACACACCAGTAGAAAGCAAGTAGAACACTTGCTGAGTGTGTCAGGAATACAGAATAGTGACATGTGAGCATTTCCAGCTTGCCTCCTTTCTCCCACCTGGTAACTCCATCAAAATAACCAACCTTTCAAATTGAAAAAAAAAAAAAAAGGGGATCCCTGGGTGGCGCGGTGGTTTGGCGCCTGCCTTTGGCCCAGGGCGCGATCCTGGAGACCCGGGATCGAATTCCACGTCGGGCTCCCGGTGCATGGGGTCTGCTTCTCCCTCTGCCTATGTCTCTGCCTCTCTCTCTCTGTGTGACTATCATAAATAAATAAAAATTAAAAAAAAAAAACAACCTTTCCTTCCTCTCTCATCCCCTAGGGATAATCTGGTCTTTGTCACCCTAGTTCTTGAGCCATTATCTTGCTAGCCAAAAAAAGGATGGAGAAGAAAATATGGATCAAAATCTGGTTTGCAGGCAGAAGTTCAAATGGAAAAAAAGACTGGAGAGAGTTGTGAATGAGAGGTTCAGGGTCGGTATGGAAAACATGGGAGCCTTTAACAAAGGGACTGAGGCTTAACTTAGGATAGGAGGCAAAGGGGTAGACAACAGAGATTTTAAGAAATATTCCTGAGTTATAACTTATGTACTATATTCTTCAAGACACAGAGTATTGCTGCTATTCCAGTGCTTTTAGTTGCTAGACTGTATATATTGAAAAGGCAACTTCAAAGTGAGACTGGGTCCACAGTGGGGTTTGGAAGTTACACAAGGATCTGAAGCTCAGAAGATAGTTCTGTGCGGATGGTACACAAAACGGAAACCATGGGAATGGATGATATCACTCAGAAACGGAAGAGGAGAAGAATGCCTAGAACTCAGTGCTCAAAAATTCCAGTATTTATGGAACTGCTGGAGGAAGAAAGAAGGAGCAACTGTAAGCATCTACCTTATACTTCAATACTCTGCTGTTCTCTGTTTTTTTTTTTTTATGTTACCATTTTGTGTAAGTTCACCCTATCAATTCATAGATGGACATATCTCATTCATTATCCCTCAAGGAAAGGTAAAGAAATCCAGCATCACAGACAGACAAGAGATTTTCAGAAAGTCATATAAGCAGGTTAATATCAAAGTGAGCCTCATAGATTCAGGTCCCCCTAATCTCTGTTATGTGCCACTTGAGAAGCAAGGGCCATGTCTCTGATTAGAATGTGACCCTTTAGAAATTTCTCAGATACATTTTCTTCTTGGAACTACTACTTCCGCTACCACACATAAACTTCTAGGGGCAGGAGGGTCTGATCTTTCCTGACCCCCACCACCTACTTTGTGACTTACTGCCACCAGATGTCTTGTTAAAGAACTCGGTCTAATTAGTCAGTCGTATGTGATTCACTGTGCAATTTCAAGCTAGACAAGTGCAAACCCATAAAACTGTTTTATGAAAATGGAAAACTATAAAAGGCGGCTAAGTTCAGGGAGAGCAGCAGGCTCCATGTTCACTATGGCTATCTTGCCTTGCTATCAATAAAACATCCATGCAAGTCATAACCTGTGGATTTCTAAACATCGTGCTACCCTAAAACCTCTTCTCTACTTTGGGGAAACAAATGGAATTTTGTCCCTAGACAAAGCTCACTGTTCCAATGGAGGCCAGTTAAGTAACACTGTATAAAATCTCCAAAATTAAAAATTAAGTACTTCATAAATTGATGTAATTTAAGATATTTAGGATGTATTAATGATAAAGTTTAGGAAAGATCTATGAAGAACTTTTTACTTATTCTCTGTTCCAAACACTACTCAAAAGAAACATCTGATAAAGAACAAATTCTTACTAGTCCACCCAAGAAACCGATTAATTGAAATTGGCATAAGCAAGGAGTGGTACAAGCTCCTGTTCGCAGCTTATTAGCATAAATGCCACCACAAAAATCTATGTTAGTATTGTTCCTGAATATTGTTAGAAAGTTCAATTTCTTACAAAATCAATAAAGAAGTCTAAATCAATGAAAACTCATGATCATGTCTGTCCTTACGGAGTTCCACCAGAAAACTGCACCTCAGACACCACAGTGCAACCCGGTTCACACTCTCACGTTGCCAAGCTGATCCGCCAACAACAGCACAAAATGCTCTTGAGTGCAGAAGCTGGCTTTCAAAAACTGCTGGAAGCCCTTTTAAAGTCCTGAGTCAGAAGTATAAATAATTCCATAAACAAATAGCATTAGAAAATCCTGTTGCGATGGGTAAATACCCATGAACCACAGAAGCCTCTAGGCACAAGCCAGGCAGCAACTAATTAGCTTCTTAGAAGCACAGGAAGCTACCTTTCAATAATAATACTTCTTGAACAAGAAGGACTATGATGTCCTAATTACATTTTGTAAATTATTGCTCTATGATCTCTAAAGAATAACTTTAATAAGAATAAAGAGAATGTCTTAAAACATGTCCCTTACGTAGTTCTTTCAGTGGAGCTGTCCTGCCTAGGACTGTGTCTGCATTCTTCTGAAGAGTCAATCTACAGTTACCAGGTTATTAAGACAGAATTCAGTTTTGTTCTTTTTCTAACAAGACTTAAGACTTTTACAAACACTGCTGGTAACTTCAAAGAGCAATAAGCCCCAAAGTAATGAAAATATATATGCAACACAAAATGTCTGTAAAAGAGGAGCCAGGTTATGGGTGAAATTTTATCTATGGGGATAAGGAGCAGTATTACTGTTCTATAGTGTTAAAAAGCTCTTCACAAGGCATTATAAACATGTCACCATCATTTAAATGCAGTATAGTCTTTAACAACCTAAATGACCTCTCCCTTCATATTATTTGAAAATATAATATTTATCTTCTCATATTCCTGTTTACTGGTAACATCGCAGTCAGTAAAGTCTGTATCACATTGTTTCTCCAAGCCCAACCACAACCCCTTTAATGGAATGATCATAACTCACATATCTTCTGTACTATAAATTTGCCTGTCAAGCATAGACCTTGGCTTAATACTTGATTAGTATTTTGGGATGCATATACAAAACCATATCCTTTTATTTATACTTAATTTTTTATTTTTTTACAAAACCGTATCCTTTTAAATTACAGTTAACTGACAGGTTTTAAACTAAATACATTATTCATCAGGGAAAATTTGGAAGTCACAGTTAAGAAGTTAGGTAAATAAAAACTCTAATCACACCTCCCAACTACTAAAATTTGGTTATAACTTGCAGTACTTTTTCCATAATTCTAGCTTTAACTCATTACCAACATTTTCCTTCTCTTTATTCTTTTCTCAAAAAAGGGCCTCAAACTCCTGGCAGAAGCAATTCAGGTATGATAAACATAGAAGCTAAATGAATGAGACATAGAAGATACAACATACTCTGTAGGCCAAAAAGAAAACATCCCTGTGCAGCTCTATACAACAATCAAATACCAGTTTGCCACCCTTACAGCACAGGATCATTTTAAGTAACAGTATTAATATTCCAGTATTCAGATAAAGAGAAGAAAGAAAGAAGTGTTCCTAGAACACACATTAAAGAGGGCAGGAAAAGTCAGAGAAGTAAAGAATTTCTTAATGAGGAGAATGGAGAGAGATGGCAAATAAAGAAATTAATACATATGTAAGAATTGTATTTATTTAGGTAAGAAATTTCCTGAAACAGTAGAGGTTCTAACAGAAAGATAACTATATGAAATGCTAACAAAAGTGGAAGCAGTATGCTTTTACACCCAACAAATGGAATACACAAAGGTTAATAAGAAATCAATATGTTTTCCTTGAGGCAGTGAATTTAGCAAACAGGAACTTAAGTGGTGCTTTGTCATATTTAGCTCTATGTGACATCTAGAGGTAAATGTTCTAGTACAACAAACAACGTGGACCTAACAGCAGCTAACGGCTGTGAATCACCTAAATGTAGATTGTAATTGAATAGGCATAGAGAAAATACACAAGAAATGTATACAGAGGAAGATAAGCCCAGGGCGCTAGAATCTGGTTGTGGAAATATTCATGCAACAGATATAAAGTGTTGAGAAGTAAGATAGAACGAATTATTAGAGGAAATATTAAGGTAGCAAATTTTTAATCCATTCTTTGAATATAAGGTCTGGCCTTGCCTAAAAGGCAGGAACAGAGAGCTATGAAGAGGGAATCAGCTTAAATGAAGACAACAGAATAAAATTAAACAGGAAATGGGTAGCATAAAGGATTGCCAAGAACACTAAAAAATTAATAGAATATGTAAATAATTACAGAAGTAAACACCATATTGGAGGCAGTAAATAACAGAAATGAAGCTGTGTGAAATTTGAATCAGTGTGGAACATCAATTTGAAATGGTCTCCAAGAATGGAAAGGAAATTAAAATGATAAGACATTGTTGAAAGACAAACCATTATAAAAGAAATAAACAGCCCCACAGGTAGGTAGCAACAGCAAAATACATCCTGGGAAATTTTCTGATTTGTAAAGTTAGCAAAAATTGATGAAATTTTTTTTCAGACAGAGCAGAAAGAAAAAAACAGTTCCCCACCAAGTATTAAAAACCAGACAATATAAAATGCCACAAAGTAACAACTGCACATATTTAAGGGGGAAATATTGTGATCCAAGTATCTTCTATCTTGCCAAATTGTCTTTCAGGCATGAAAATGTGAAAGACATTCTCAAGTACAAAATATCTAAGATAAAACACCCATTTACTATTTTTGAAACAACCTCCAAACCAACCGTAAGATTAACAACAAAAATCTTAAAGATAGGGGAGTTTCAGGAAAAACGACTCAGAGCATCTGCTCCTTTAGTCTGGGGGGGGTGGGGGGGCGGGGGGATCTAGCTGAAAGCTGTACCACTGAGTATTCACTCAACCCATCTTGTGATGACTCCTCTCTTTTTCCAGCTGTAAGTAACAATTCTTGAGCTGCACAGATAGAGTTTCTTGGCTTGTCTAATAACCACTTCAAAGTTTTAACTGGTCTTTTCTGTTTCAGCTTTTGGTAGCAATTAGCTTAACATTTTACTTGGTTTAGAACATTATGCCTGAATAATTATTAAATAAAAATTTCTACTTTTTATTTGTAGAGCAAGAAAATGTCCATCTTCATTACCAAAAATCTCTATTAATGACTTCCTGTCTCTAAAAATTACACTAAATGACCCTAGCCCTTTGCGGTTTTTTAAAGTGGTAAAAATCATGTACGCCACCCATCAATAGATATTTTCCCTCCCAGCCTTGTCTAGTATTATCTTTCCATCCATATGAAAATCCCTATGTTGCTTACATTTTAAAAACAATATAAGTAATAAAATCCTAAAGTAAAAATGTGGAGGAAAAAGGTACATTTTTTAAGATCTACAAACAATGATACAACCTACTTTCCCAGATTCTTCACTAATAATCCTTGGTAATCATGGAAATCTATCTGCAATGAATTTTTAGCTGTTTGATGAGGAACATAGCCAAGTTAGCTTTTACTGCCTTAATAAGAGGGAATTACCCATTACTACAAAATGGGGAATTGTGTTCTACTTGTACATTTTTTGCACTTATCATTCAAGATACTTTTGAAATGGAAAAGTTTGCTCTTAGTTCTGTATCATCTGGCTTTAGGAAAGCTAAATCTCATTAATGATAAAAGGGACTGGAGTGAAAGACATGAATGATTTTTAGGTTCTCTCTAGAATAAACTTTTTTAATAGACATTAACAAACTTTCTATTTTGTTCTTTAGTATACATCAAGAATGGATACATAATTCAATGGTTGTTTAGCTGATTCTTGGAACTGGCAGACACCAGAAACATTTATCAACACTACGCAATTCTGTTTCTTTTTTCTTGTAGGGTCTAAAAAGAATATAGGGATCCTTAACATTTGTGAAAGGTGATAAGCAAAATGTCATAACTGTGGCTTAGTAACACTCTTAGGCTCCAAGTGATATGACAAATAATGAACGATATGGATGCTTATGAAAAAGGCACTATCATCCCTCTTAAGCTGGCTTTAGAAAGAGATGTTTAAATAAACCCCATATTGCTCTCTATGGCTTATAAACATGATTTCACTCTACTTGTAGATCTAGTGGTGGCTCTGATTCAGTCAACGAAGCCTAGCTTTGGCACAAATTAGCTGGCATTATCTCTTATTTCTGCTCCAGCAGCTTTGAGACATTGACACAGCCAGAATAAAAGTAGTGATTTCCAATTCTTTAACAAATGACGAGATAAAGTGACATTTATCACTGCTGCTACTCCCATTTTACCTTAATAATTAAATTGTAAAAATATCTAGCTCATTGTCTTATTCTTTTTGAATAGTATTTTGCAAAATCTCTATCTGCAAGTATGCCAATGGCATATTTTAACAGGCTTTTATTTATATGAAGTCAATTTCCCATTCAGAAGGAGACAGTAGGCAGAAAGGCAGATGACAGACAGATGTGGGAGGACGATGAATAGATGACAAATAATAGATGGTAGAGATACAGTTAAAAATCATTTATATTCATTTTCAAAGGGCTATTTTCAACTTGATGAACACTCAAATAGGTAGCTTTAAATGCAAAAAATTAAAAATGTCATTCTCTTAGCATGTCTCTTGTCAAGTTGGAAAGGATTCCTAAATCCTGGGTGGCCCAGCAGTTTAATGCCTGCCTTTGGCTCAGGGCATGATCCTGGAGTCCCGGAATCGAGTCCCACATCGGGCTTCCTGCGTGGAGCCTGCTTCTCCCTCTGCCTATGTCTCTGCGCGCCTCTCTCTCTCTCTCTCTCTTATGAATAAATAAATAAAATCTTTTAAAAAAAATCCTGAGGTTTCCTTTTTTCAGGTATATCCCAACTTTAAGCTTGTGTTTATCTTCATATTTATGTGAGGGGGTCACAAAGAAAAGAAGAAAGAAGAAACAAGTAGTTTTTTTGAAAATACAAAAGTAGGAAGAAATAGCCACTGTATTTTGGTCATCTCCAATCTTCTAATTGCTGTTAGAATTCCTCTGTTAAATGATAGCTGACTTCTTGCCAGCAACAATGGGGCTCAGAGGACAATAAAATGGTACCTTCATTGCACTGATAAAAAAAATAACTATCAATTTAGTTTTCCAATTCAACAACAACAAAAAAAGTCTCCTTCAAAAACAAAAAAAGCAAAATTCCAAAGTACATAAATTCTAAAAGCCTATTTTGGGTTTCTGGATCCAATTGCAATGTGTTGGGGTGAGGGGACCCTCCTGATACCAGAAAACAGTTCTTGGACATCAACAAGGTGTTTAAGGATTCAACTGAATTCAGATACTGTCTACCCAGAGATAGCATGGTATTCAACAGGTTGAGAGCTCAGTCCTCAAAACTGCTCCACCAACCCCATTTCAGATGCCACTCACAAGTCCAGGTTGCCCCCTGTGCTTCTGATCAACTGCCTACAAACTAACAGTTCTAATGACGACCCTATAGTTCAGGATGCAATTGCCAAGTCCAGGTTGTTACCTAAACTTCTTACCAACTGGCCACAAATCAGATTCCCACAACCTCCACCTCAGATTCGATGAATTTGCCTGAGTAGCTCACAGAATTCACAAACATTTTACAGTTGATCCTTGAGCATGGGGGTTAGAAGTACCAACACCATGTTGTTTTATTAGAAAATCCTAGTATAACTTTTGACTCCCCAAAACTTAACTACTATTTTTTTAAAATTTATTTATTTATGATAGACACAGACATAGAGAGAGAGGCAGAGACACAGGAGGAGGGAGAAGCAGGCTCCATGCCGGGAGCCCTATGTGGGACTCCATCCTGGGACTCCAGGATCGCGCCCTGGGCCAAAGGCAGGTGCTAAACCGCTGAGCCACCCAGGGATTCCCCAAAACTTAACTACTATTAGGCTACTGTTAACCAGAGGCCTTAGCATAACATACACAATCAATTAACACATATTTTGTATGTTAACTGAATAAAGTCAACCCCAAAGTAGGTTAGTGAATGCTTCATTCGTTCTTACTGAGGACTATGGCCCAGCTTGTTAGCTTACAGGGTATTAAATACAAAAAAGGGTATGTTTTACAAGCAGTTCTCCAAATACTTACACATTACAAGATATGATTTTTTTAGTTGTAAAAAATTAAGGTTTAGTTTAAGATTTCCACACAGACACATGAAAGACCCTGAGGTCACCTTAATGCACTGTTTCTATCATATCTGATTGATCACATTATTGCCTGCCTGCAGTTAATTCATTTTCCAGTTCTTCCAGTTTCTGAGATCTGAGGTCACTTGAGATGGTCACAGAAGGCTGATATCAGTCACCTTACTACTGAATGCACAGTTACATGTACTATATACTTTTTATAATTAAAGAAGCTAATGAAAAGGTTATTAAGAAAATCATAAAGAAGAGAAAACACCTTTATAGCCCTGAAAGAAGACTTCCTCCATTTTTATTATTAATTGTAGAAGTTCTTCTTTCCAGCTTTTCTCTTAACACAGGCAAAAGACTCCATGGGCAAACCATCTCCTGAAGGGAACAGAAAATACCCCCTAAGCCCTAAGGGCTGCCCTCAGGCAGCAAGACCCAGCATAACAGACCCCAAGGCAATGATCAATTTGACCTTCTCTGCTCACCTGCACAGAACCAACTGCCCTTTGTCCTACATTTTTCTTATATAAACCTGAAGGCATTTTGAAGACAGTGTTTGAGACGCTAGTCCACTGTCTTACTGGTGTTGGCCTCACAGAAATAAATCCCTCTCTTGTTTCACCACCACTCATTTCTCCTCCTTTTGATTTTGTCAGCACCAGGTGGCTGCCGGTCTGTAAGGGACCCCTGGATCCAGGTGTTCTTGCACCTTGCACCTCTGCTACAGTAGAGCCCATGTTGTTGGAGGGTCAACTGTATTTACTAGATCATTGGTTTGTTATAAAGAAATAAAACTCAGGAATAGTCAGATGGAAGAGATGCACAGAGAAGGCACATGGCAATGGGCACTGAACTTCCACGTCCTCTTAGCATGCCACTCTTCCTGAATCTCCACTTGCTCACCAACAGGGAAGCATTCCAAATCCCATTCCTTTTAAGTTTTAATGGAAGTTTCAATGACCTCAACCTCCAGGCCCTCTTCTTCCCCCTGAGGGCAGAGGATGGGACTGAAAGTTCCAACCTTCTAACATGGCAACCAGCCCCCATCTTCTTTTTTTTTTTTTTTTTCAGCCCCCATCTTCAAGTATTTAACAAAAGTCACCTACGTTGCTCTCTGCCCTTAGGAAACTCCAAGGGTTTTAGGAACTGTGAGCCAAGAACTGTGGACAGAGACCAAATATATTTTTTCCTAAAAATCACAGTAACACAAAATTTCAGATAAAAAGTGATCCCAAATGGATGATGCAATAAGAATGAAGATGCAAAGAAAAACACAGAAAGTGATAAATACATAGGAAAATCTAAAAACTAAAACTAAACAAAAATCCACTAGCAATACCTTGGGATGTATAAATGCAAACTCAAGAAGAAAATCAAAATACACGACAACAATAGAATTAAAATTGGAAAGTAAAGGGGAGCTATTGTGCCGTAATTTGCTTGTATTATTCAGAAGGAAAATAAAAACATTTTGTAATGTCAGACTTTGTTATGTTAAATATGAGTAAGATTTCAATGGCAACTACCAAAGAAAATATGCCAACAAAATCTAACTTCCAAACTGGCCAAATAAGTTGGTTCTTTTAAAATACTACTTTTCACAAATATCTGGAAAAACTGACCAAAAAATAACCAACATCAAGAATGAAAAAGTAACATATACCTAAAAAACTAGATGCATAAAGAGGACACAGTAAACATTATTCCTATAAATTTGAAAACTTAGATGAACACATTCCCAGGAAGAGAATTTATTCAGGAAGTACTACCTGAATAGTCCTATTACAACCATTACAACCTACAACCACTAAGGACATTGGAAAGATGGTCAAAAGTATTCCCCCCAAAACAACTTCAAATCTAGATGGCTTTAGTTAGTTCCAACACACTTTCAAGAAACTAAGAACTCCATTTTTACACAAACTATTCTATAATATTAGAAAAAGGCAGTATTAAACAAAAAGGCAGTATTTGGTAACTAATTTAATGGGCTAGAATAACCTTTGCTGCATTAAAAGACAATTCAGAAATACCCTGTGCTTCTGCATGTCTTACGCAAGGAGGCACTGACTGGTCTTGTTTCATACTATCTTTTCAAGAATATTTAGTATAGCAAACTAATATAGTGAAAGAGAAACAGTGTATCCCTCCAGAGAAAAGGGTAGTTTTGGACAGTCCTGAAAATAAAGAGAAGTATCTCCCACCAGAGCAAAAAGCAGGCATGCTAACTGTCCATTACAAAGTTTGGGATCTTCTTCTATATCATAATCCACTGTGTGTGAAATGGTATCTAGTCTTCACAGCACCATGTGGGAACTGGGGCTCAAGGAACAGGTGTGAAAATGGTGATTCTTTGGGTGCTGTTGGGCATAAAACGCTACCCTTCGTCTCTGCCCCAGGAATCTTGTGTCTTCTATGAAAATCCATGAAACTATGAAAGATTAACTTTTAGCTTTCAAGCAGGATAAAACATCTTTCACAGTACCTGACATGTCCAAACTTAAAAAGGCCAGCACAAGTCATATACCACAAACGAGAAAATGGAAAAAAATCCTAAAAATACGTAACAAAAACTAGCAATTCAGCACTGTATAAAAATGCATCATGACATCTCAGAAACACGAGATTATCCTCCCAATGCAGTATCAATTAATATATTTACTTTAATAAGGTATCAAAAGAAGGTATGTTTATCAGTATAGAAAATGTATCAGAAAGGGCAGCCCGGGTGGCTCAGCGGTTTAGTGCCGCCTTCAGCCCAGGGCGTGATCCTGAAGACCCGGGATCAAGTCCCATGTCAGGCTCCCTGCATGGAGCCTGCTTCTCCCTCTGCCTGTGTCTCTGCCTCTCTCTCTCTCCTCTCTGTGTATTCTCATGAATAAATAAATAAAATCTTAAAAAAAAAAAAGTGTCAGATAAAATTTAACATCCATTAATAATTAAAAATAAAAAGGAAAACTAAAAATAAGGATGTTAACTTGATAAAGGGTAAAGACAAAAAAAATCCATACCAAGTATGACACTTAGCAAAAATAACTAAACCATTTTATCTGAATTTGGGAAGACTTCTATTCACGATTAGAGATTCTAGCCAATGCAGTTAGATAAGAAAATATGTGTAACATTTAGAAGGAAAAAAAGCATTATTCACAAATATAATTGTGTATTTTTTTAAAGACCAGTGTATTTCAGATACACTATTGTAATAAATGAGTTTAACATCATTCATTTTATTTTATTTTGAAAATAAAATTTTAAATCACATCACTAAGAGCACCAAAAATATGAAGTATCTAGTATTAAGTATTAGAGAAAGCAATTTTAAGGTGACAATCGAAAGATTTTATTTTTTTTAAAGATTTTATTTTTATTATTTATTCATGAGAGAGAGAGAGAGAGGCAAAGATGCAGGCAGAGGGAGAAGCAGGCTCCATGCAGGGAGCCTGACGTGGGACTCGATTCTGGGTCTCCAGGATTAGGCCCCGGGCTGAAGGCGGCACTAAACCACTGAGTTACCCAGGTTGCCTGAAAGATTTTATTTTTACAACATTAAAGAATATATCTATTGATGGAGAACCCATGTTCATGGATTAGAAAATTCAATATTATAAAAATGCTAGTTCCTTCCAAATTGATACACAGATTCCCCAGAAGATAAATCAAAATCCCAACAAACCAGGTTTGTTTTTTTAACTTAATAAGCTGAAAATAAAATGGAAATTTATAAGCTACTCTTCGATCGGATCAAGGGACCAAGAATAGTTATTACTCTTGACAAAAAATAAAGGATGATTTGTCCTTCTATGTATCAAGACTTGCTTTTATGCTATTACAACCAACCATAGAGTACACAGAGCAACAAAACAGAACACCAAGAATGAGTCACACCTGTATATCAACACTTTACATATAGCAGAGAAGGTATCAAGAGGAAAATATGGACCTTTTATTTTTGTAAGATTTGAAGTATTTACCGGAGAGCAAGAAAGAGTGCACAGCAAAGGGAGCAGCAGAGGGAGAGGGTGAAGCAGGCTCCCCGCTGAGCAGGGAGCTGGACATGGGGCTCTGATTAATCCCAGGACCCTGGGATCATGACCTAAGCCCAAGGTAGATGCCCAACCAACTGAGCCACCCAGGTGCCCCAAGATGGAACTGTTAATAAATCACAGTAAGACAACTGGGTATCAACATGTTATAAAATGAACTTGAGTCCTACTCTCACTATATATAAAAATAAACTCAAGCTGAGTTAAAGAGAAAACATACAAAGAGAAACATATAACAAAAGCAAACCTATAAAGTTTTTAGAAGAGAGGTGGTTTTGATAGGCTATGGTTTTATGGTTTTATAATTAGAAAATCTACAAATTTTCAACTTCACCTACTCTAACCAATAGTAGAGAGTAGTGCCATGACCAGAAAATGAGATTACTATAGAACAGATTCACAAAAACCAGTTTCCTGTTTGTTTTCTTTTTTTTGTACCTTCAGAAAGAAAAAGATCCACAGGTTGTGAACACAGAGGTGACATAAATAACAAAGGGGGGAAAAGGGCTATCTGATTCTATTTATTTGAGGATTTTCAGAAACAGTTGAAAAGACATTTGTAACTAAAAATAAAATTAGAAAGTCAACCCAAATATCTTACGGGTACTTTCAGAATAGAAACCAACGGCTAAACTAAATTTCACTCCATAATCTCTCACATTCCTAGAAAAAATTTACACTTGGTTTCCATGTATAAAAAAAAAAAAGTACTAAGCTGTTGGGGGGAAAAAAAATAGCCCTAAGAAAAAATTTTCCTAAAATTTTTGAGGGTAACACTAACAATTATGCTATAGAGAATTTGGTGATGCAAGAGTAAGTCATTATAGCTCCTTTTGAAAAAAAAAGAAAAAACAAACACCTGGTGCGGATCATGACAAGTACACTCCTTAATCCTCATCACTTATTTCACCCATCCCTTCACCCATCTCCCTTCTGGCAACCATCAGTTTTGCTCCAATTGTTATGCATTTGTTTCTTGTTTTTTGTTTTTTTTTTCCCCTCTGCTCATTTGTTCTGTTTCTTAAATTCTGCATACGAACGAAATCATTGTCTTTCTGACTTATTTTGCTTAACATTAAACTTTCTAGCTCCACTCACCTTATTGCAGATGGCAAGATTTAATTTTTTATGGCTGAATATTCCATTGTATGACTGATAAATAAATATACATGTGTGTATGTATACGTATACATATCACCTCTTCCTTGTCCATCTATCAATGGACACTTGGTCTGCTTCCACAATTTGGCTGTTGTAAATAATGCTGCTATAAACATAAGGGATGCATGCATCCCTTTGAATGAGTGTTTTTGTTTTCTTTAGGTAAATTCTCTGTAGTGTAATTGCTGGATCTTAGGTAGTTTTATTTTTAACTTTTTGAGGAACCTCCATACTATTTTCCACAGTAGCTGCACCAGTTTTCATTCCTACCAATAGTGCATGAGGATTCCCTTTCTCAGCATCCTCATCAACACCTGTTGTTTCTGGTGTTGATTATAGCCATTGTGACAGGTGTTAGGTGATATTTCATTTTAGTTTTTATTTGCATTTCCTTGATAAGCAATGATGAGCATCTTTAGATGTGTTTGTTGGCCATGTGGATATCTTCTATGTTTTAATTGGATTGTTTCTGAGGTGTTGAGTTGCATTCTTTATATATTTTAGATACTCCTTATCAAATATGTCATTTGCAAATATCTTCTCCCACTCTGTAGGTTGCCTTTTAGTTTAATTGATGGTCTCCTTCACTGAGCAGAAGCTTTTTTATTTTGATGTAGTCCCAATAGTTTATTTTTGTTTCCCTTGCCTTAAGGGCCCTACTTAGAAAAAAGTTGTCATGGCCGATGTCAGAGAAATTACTGCCTGTGCTCTCCTCTAAGTTTTTATGGTTTCAGGTCTCAGGTAGGTCTTTAATCCATTTCGAATTTATTTTTGTGTATGGCATAAGAAAATGATCCAGTTTCATTCTTTTGCATGTTGCTGTCCAGTTTTCCCAACATCATTTGTTAAAGAGACTACCTTTTACCTATTGGATATTGGGTCCCACTTTGTCGAAGATAAAGTGACCATAAAGTCATGGGTTTATTTCTGGATTTCCTACTTACTCCTATTGATCTGTGTCTTTTGGGGGGGGGTTTGGCAAAGATTTTATTTATTTATTCATGAGAGACACAGAGAGGGAGGCAGAGACAAGGCAGAGGGAGAAGCAGGCTCCATGCAGGGAGCCCGACATGGGACTCGATTCCAGGACCCCAGGATCACGACCTGAGCCAAGGGCAGACGCTCAACCACTGAGCCACCCAGGTGACCCTGTGTCTTTTTGTACCAGTATCATACTGTTTTGATGAGTAAAGCTTTATAATATAAGTTGAAGTCTGTAATTGTGATGTCTTTAACTTTGCTTTTCTTTTTATGGTTGCTTTGGTTATTCAGGGTCTTCTATGGTTCCATACAAATTTTAGGATTGTTTGTTCTAGTTCTGTGAAAAATAGTTTTTATTTTCATAAGAATTACTTTAAATGTGTATATTGCTTTGGGCAGTATAGACATTTTAACATTTGTTCTTCTAATTCATGAGCATACAATGTCTTTCCAGTTCTTTGTGTGATCTTCTATTTCTTTCATCAGTGTTTTATAGCTAGGAGTACAGGTCTTTCACCTCTTTGGTTAGGTTTATTCCTAGGTATCTTATTATTTTATGGGTGCAATTGTACATGGATCCCATTCCATAATTTTTCTTTCTGCTACTACATTATTGATGTATAGAAATGGAACAGATTTCTGTAGATGGATTTTGTATCCTGCTACTTTACTAAATTCATTTATTAGTTCTAGTAGTTTTTTTTTTTTTTTTTTTTTTTTTTTAGTTCTAGTAGTTTTTTGATGGAACTCTTCAGGTTTTCTATATATGACATCATGTCATCTGCAGATAGTGATAATTTTACTTCCTTGCCAATTTGATACCTTTTACTTTTTTTTTGTTGTCTAACTGTGGCTAGGACTTCCAGTACTATGTTGAATAACAGTGGTAAGAGTGGACATCCTGCTTTTGTTCCTAACCTTAGGGGAAAGGCTCTCAGTTTTTCCCCACTGAGGATGATGTTAGCTGTGGGCTTTTCATATATGCCCTTTATTATGTTGAAGTATGTTTCCTCTAGCCCTACTTTGTTGAGGGTTTTTATCATGAACAGATGTTGTACTTTATCAAATACTTTTTCATTATATTTCATTTTTAAAATGACATTTATCAAAAAAGTTAATCGCCAACTAGCTACATGTATATGTAACTATCATTTTCTAGTACTATTATTTAATATATTCTTTCAATAATCCCTCTGAATTTCTTTTAACCCTAAGAAACTGGATAAATCTATATATTGCAATAACTAAAAAAAATCTAATGATATTTTGCAGGTCAATGATTGTTCGTTTGTGAGACTTCAATTTTTTTTTTTTTAAAGATGAGAGAGAGAGAGAGAGAGAGAGAGAGAAAGGAGAAAGAGAAGCAGACTCCCCACCAAGCAGAGACCCAGACTCGGGGCTTGATCCCAAGACCCTGACATCACGACTTGGGCCAAAGGCTTAACTGACTGAGCCACCAAGGCGCCCTGATGCTACAATTTTAAAACGCCAAGATAGAAAACTCAGTTCTAGCACTACTTTCTGGAATTTTCACAAACAACATGCCCCAATATTTACTTGAAATCTAAATTTGTTTTCCTTTGATAGGCAGGAGAATAAGAAGATATTTCTGCCAACAATTCATTGAAGCATAATGTCTACATCTAAATTAGTATAAAACTGGAAAAAAAGCAGCTGCTGGGTCTCTATTCAGAATCACACAGCAGCTGTGAAAAAGGTTTTATTCTTCTACTTCCAAGTCAGTACATCAAAAACTTCACCCAGGAGCCTGCCAGGAACTTTCAAACTAATTGTAGAATTGCCATAGCAATAAAACGACAATAGCCACACACGTTCATTTGGACTTCTAAGCCTGGGCTATTTATAACTGGAAGAACGACTCGGACAAGAAAGTCACAGAGGATAATTAAGGTGTGCAACTCCAAAAATGTTAAAGACTTGACTTCAGTTTGTTTTAATCAGCTTACCCCAGAAAACCAAGGACTATGTAATTTCATGAACTTTTTTTTCCATTTTGTCAAAACCCGAACATCAGGGTTTACACACAACACATATCAAACATTGGGTTATTTTTCTCCAGTGGAATATTTGTGGAATAATCTCCAGTATCAATTATAAATGTATTTTAAATTATCAGGTCTATTTCTTATAATTGATTACTGGGACGCCTGGGCGGCTCAGTGGTTGAACGTCTACGTTCATGCTCAGGGTGTGATCCCCGAATTCTGGGATCAAGTCCAACGTCGGGCTCCCTGCATGGAGCCTGCTTCTCCCTCTTCCTGTGTCTCTGCCTCTCTCTCTGTGTCTCTCATGAATAAATAAATAAATCCTTAAAAAAAAACTTCAAAAACTAAACAGTGATATCATTATAGTTAAATACAATTATAATTGAGTAGTCTTAAATTGTTGTTTCAACAATAATGTTATTTGATGTGTTCCAACCTAAATAAAAATATCCATTATGAAGTAATTATTTATTGATGAAAGAAGGAAAAAAGAATAAAAATGACAATATTAGTAAAAAAGACTAATGAACTCCCACAGAGCAAGAAATTTCTTTTTCATGATCAAGAGAATCTCACTCCAAATGTCCTACAGCTTTCTGCCTTATTAAAATTACCAAAATTGGAACCCATTAGAAGCCAGTAATATCTGATCATCACAATTAAGTTTTCATCACAATCAATACAGCAAAATATTTAATCAAGGCTATCAATAATTCCATCAAAGGTGCTACTCAAGGCTACTGCAAAATACTAAAGATAACAGGAAAAATCATGGTGAATCATTCATATTACAAGTCTTTTAAAAACCCACACTTTGATAATTAAACTCATACTTATTAAATTTCAAAAGTTTCAACAGAAAACTAAACTTTTTTCTAAAATCAAATACTAATTAAAAACTTCAAAAACTGGGATGCGCGGGCGGCTCAGTGGTTGAACGTCTACGTTCATGCTCAGGGTGTGATCCCCAAGTTCTGGGATCAAGTCCCACGTCGGGCTCCCTGCATGGAGCCTGCTTCTCCCTCGTTCCTGTGTCTCTGCCTCTCTCTCTGTGTCTCTCATGAATAAATAAATCCTTAAAAAAAAAAAAAACTTCAAAAACTAAACAGTGATAGCATTATACTTAAATAGAAAACTCCTATTTTTTATTTATAATTCATTCAACAAATATCATGTATGGTCTATACTGACAATACCAGTAAGTTTTTAATTTTTTTAACTTTTTTTATCAGTAAGTTTTTAATAGTTAACATTGAAAAGCTTAAAAATCTGGCTACTAAAAGATGAGTAAGTGGAGAGCTAATATTTAAGTGAGAAAAAAAATGAAGGCAACTCTAGTCCATGGTAGGCTACATAAACAGAATTACCAATATGAAAATAAATTGCTGAGATTATACAACAATTAGAGATTCTTCTGGCTGTTTTACTAACATACTCAGATTGCTATCCCTCAAAAATATCACCTACCGAGGATTCTACAGGAGTTCTATAGGGCACAGATACCTTATTACTTTTCCATAGCAACCTGAAGTAAACCAGAGTCAAATTATTTTAAGAGGGTAGTAATATATGATTCTGACACTCTACAAAATTTAACTACAGTGGAGACAAAATGAATCAAGAGATGGATAATGATCTCTTCACACTTACTGAGAATCAGTTTTTACATACACGCTTTCTTTTTTAATTCTCGTAACTGCATTCTGCAATAGGTATTATGAGCTCCGTTTACAACAGGCTAAAGAATCAGAAGCTTAAATGAGTTAAACAAAATACCCAAGGTCACATAGCTAGTAAGTGGCAAGACTGATCTGAATATTCATGTTTTAGCCAGTCTCTGAAAGTCTTTGTATTTGGCCCACTTTTCAAAAAGGGTTTTAGGGAACTTACACATTGAAAACAATTTAAGAAAGCACTCAGGCATACGCACATACAAAATTAAATGGAGCTTACGACCCAGCAATTGCACTGCTGGGAATTTACCCCAAAGATACAGATGCAATGAAACGCCGGGACACCTGCACCCCGATGTTTCTAGCAGCAATGTCCACAATAGCCAAACTGTGGAAGGAGCCTCGGTGTCCATCGAAAGATGAATGGATAAAGAAGATGTGGTCTATTTATACAATGGAATATTCCTCAGCCATTAGAAACGACAAATACCCACCATTTGCTTAGACATGGATGGAACTGGAGGGTATTATGCTGAGTGAAATAAGTCAATCGGAGAAGGACAAACATTATATGTTCTCATTCATTTGGGGAATATAAATAATAGTGAAAGGGAATATAAGGGAAGGGAGAAGAAATGTGTGGGAAATATCAGAAAGGGAGACAGAACATAAAGACTCCTAACTCTGGGAACCGAACTAGGGGTGGTGGAAGGGGAGGAGGGCGGGGGGTGGGGGTGACTGGGTGGCGGGCACTGAGGGGGGCACTTGACGGGATGAGCACTGGGTGTTATTCTGTATGTTGGCAAATTGAACACCAATAAAAAATAAATTTATTATTATTATTTTTTTTTAAATAAATTTATTATTAAAAAGTTAAATGGAGCTATCTAATGGATGTAACTAAATGCAGACGTCTGAGATAAAATCTTTATTAAAGCAAATTCAAGTCCATAGAATAAGAGTCTCCAAGTAAAAAGGTGTAGCCAGGAAGTTTTAGGCCTGTACCTCATGCTATATAAAGCAGCAAATGTTAGACACAACTGCACTTGGTAAATAGCTTCAAAGCCCATCTCTTCTAATCTTTCATTCCTAAAATATAACTGCTCTAAAGGAAAACTGAGTATTACGTGAGGGTCTGGTCAAGGAAATAACATGGAGGTTTGTCTTATGAAATGAATAGCAAAGGCTTCCGTCTCCTTCAAACTCCACTTAAAATTCACTCTGAGAAGCCTAATGTTCTAGAGGTAGAACCAAGATACAAATGAGCAATAATATCATTCAGAAAATATTTAACCTAAGCCATAAAAAGAGACCATGCCTATACAGAAAGATATATAAATACAGGGAACCTATTATATAGCTGGAGGCACAAAAAATACAATCAATTAATAATGCATAATACTGTGTGTGAGATCATGTAAGTGTTAAATGGTAATCATGTAAGAAGGGCTCCTGAATTCACAGGAGGGGAAGATCACTTTGGGTCAGGCAGCTTCATAGAAGAACTAGGCTTGCAAGTAAAAAGGCACATTAACAAAAGGAAAATCAATAAATTTTTAATTAATAAATTAACAAATAATAATTTTCACAGCCACAAACTCTCAAAAGCTAACTTTGAAAACTGAAAAAACAAAAAGCTTTTTTTCTAGAATCATGAGATTTAAAAATCCTAAAGGCTTAAGTTTTAGTATTCCTACGAAAATTAAACTACAAAAGCAAATCACATACTCTGTGGCATGAAGAGAACAGAGTATTTAGATTTCAGCAACAGACAGTAGTTAATTTGCAAGTTTGCCCCTTACTCTTCAGATGTAACCATGCGCAAATTATTTAACCTACTCTGTTTATTCATCTATAAGATGGGGGTGATAATACTAACTCAAGAGGCTTTATAATTCAATTAGATAATATACAAAGGAAATTATAGGTGCTAATTTTGCTTTCTAAAGTCTTTAAAATCAATTTCTTAGTCTAAGTTAAATAAGCTTTCCTGTTTTTTTTTGTATCTAAAAACTTTTTTTGGAAGACTTTAATAATGAACTGAGTCTGTTATTTAAATATAAAAAAACAAGGTTAGCATTTTTCAAAATCCTTTAACTTTTTTTTTTTCTTTACTTACACAGAAGTATTAATTCTGTGGATCTGGTGGAGATTCCTATTATCCTACCACCTATCTTAATCATAGTATTTTATTTTCTCATTTATTCTAATACTAGTTATTTACTAATCTATTGCATGTCTATTCTGGTCACCAATAGGTTGCTGGTGATATGTACAGCTGAAGAAACACTAATATTAAAACAAGTATGTTCTCTTCTCTAAACCCATATTACCTGTCCAAAGAATATTTATCATAAATACCAATTTTTTTTCATTTATTTTCACTCTTCTTTCCCCTTAGTGTTTAGGCTCATACATAGGCTTCTAGTGAAAACAGCTCTTTTAATAAATAAGGATTTTATTTCATAGAAAGTTTAAAGTTCTGAAATTTAGGTACTTTTCATAAAATTAAAAATAATTATGAAGTACTCCACAAAATATAGAATAATGAATAATATCAGATTAATTCACGTAATTGGTGTTTTCTTTCTTTTGGGGTTTTTTTTTCTTACCCAAATATGAAATAGCACAAAGACAAGAGTAGGAAGAAAGGGCTAAGAAAAAGCTAAGAAGTGCTTGAATCACCAAGAGTTGACCACAGTGCTCACCTGTAAGGAATGGGGGGCCCTAATCAACAAACAATTCATGACCATGTTCAATGATTTCTAGACATAAGATGGGTAGAGGAACAGGTTTGTTTTTTTTTTTAATACATTGATGTTTCTGATGTATGCTTAAATGGATAAGCTAATTATATACTTCATAATCATACAACAGTCATAAAAGCAAAATATAAAGAGCACTTAATGTAAGTATGTAAATATTAGTTACTTAATATCTATTGAAGGGGGAGGGAGAAAAGAGAGAGAAAATAGAATTTAACTAAGATCTCAAGTCCTTTATGGTATCCACTAGCAGAAATACTATATTTAAAAAAGTGTGTGTACAAGACACTGTGTATTATACTCATAAATCTTTCTAAAAAATCCTTTTGATATTTTCAAAATCAAAATGAATTCAAAATGAAGTTAATATTCAAAAATGAAGTTAATTACCTATTGTATTCATTCAATAGGATGAAATATTACATTTGCAAATGATGTAAATTTTATTTTACATGTGTCAAGCAATATGAAGAAATGAAGTCAGAAAAAAAAAAAAAACTCTGGACTGCGGTGTCCAACTGCTGACATTTCTCTAACAGTACATTTCATTTTAATCCATTAGCAAGCACTAAATTAGAAGCATCTAGAGATGCTTTCTTGCTACCAGGGAAATGCAGAATATAGGAATTAGGGTTGGGGTAGAAAGAAAAGAGAATGGTGCCTACCTCCTCCAGGAAGTAGTTTCTTTCAATAGTTTTCTTATCTAATAAACATTCCATGTTTTTAAAACTCCAGCCATTTGCCATTTAAACCTTTTTTTCCCCCAGACAAGACATCAGCACCTGCCTAGGACTTTTTGAATTTAGGATTTCATCAACAGGCTTCAAATTAAATCATTATTGTGAATCCCTAATTTTATACCGCTATTTCTTAAGTATAATCAGTTTAAAAGTTTTTTTTTTTTTTAGATTTTATTTATTTATTCATGAGAGACACAGAAAGAGAGAGGCAGAGACATAGGCAGAGGGAAAAGCAGGCTCCACACAAGAAGCCCGTTGTGGGACTCAATCCCAGTACTCCAAACAACGCCCTGAGCCGAGGCAGATACACTTAAACTGAGCAGAGCCACCCAGGTGTCCCCAGTTTAAGAGTTATTTGTAATCATTATAAGAGTTACTATGGTGCTCTTCTCTAAGAGGGGGGTTTATAAACAAATTCTTGATTGAAGGTTTCCAAACACCAAAGTTATTATAAATCAAAGTGATAAGAACATGCCTCAGAAAGGCATGAATCAAATATAATGTAAGTTAGTCATATTATTATTAGTTTGAACAATAAATATGTTCATAGCCAACTGGTCTGTACAAAATCTATGGTGGAAAAAAAAAGCCACAGAGAAAGAGATGTCGGTGTGTGTCTGCCAATTTAAGGCGTAAAGAACTCCCCTACAAACCAGTGAAAAGACTACTGGACTTGGTAAATTTCTCTCGATTTTGGAAATAAGCGAAAAAAAATGAATGGACATCAAACACCAACTTATAATCCAGGTGTACTGTTAACTCCCTTGGTACTACAGGTTCACCAAGCAACTTTCCACAAGGGTGAGTGGGTTGGAGGAGACACAACAAAAAACCCCAAAACACTGACCAACTAAACTGAGCGCTTCGATCCACTTGGCACTTACTCTACTACAAACAGCATTCTGGTTCTTCTTCCATCTGCTCTTGGCTGGGTGAGTGGAAATCAGCACCCCTAAACCTAACCAACTTGGTAAAAAACGGAAATAAAAGTCAACTTCATAGACCTGAAAATTGAGGGGGCCAGCATCCAGACTTTAGTGACCCCACTAAAATCATACCCTGAGGTCCTATTTAATGGCCATTCTATACCTTCCCTTAAATGTCAATCTTCTCAAACTTTATTCAAAACTATTTTTTCTTTAGTTGTGATCATAGCAAGTACTTCCCTTCTCCTCCGAGCATCTTTTTTTTTTTTTTTAAAGCCTCCTCCCAATTCTTTTTTTTTTTTATTCCCAATAAAACAACAGAATTTATGTGATTTCATATCTGGCAAAGCACGCCCACATTATCATCTCACTTGATACCTATGACCATCTTCTGAGGCAGGACCAGTGATCAGCTTGTTTTCACATAAG
This sequence comes from Canis lupus baileyi, assembly GCF_048164855.1. Taxonomy (NCBI): domain Eukaryota; kingdom Metazoa; phylum Chordata; class Mammalia; order Carnivora; family Canidae; genus Canis; species Canis lupus. The sequence goes on along the minus strand of NC_132862.1, from coordinate 13,758,193 downwards.
GGAAACAATGACCCCATAGGCTACATGGAAAGATCAACACACAGGTTAGACCAGCAGTTCCTCCCACCTCAGCAACTGAAGAAATCTGATAACCTGAGCACATCTGAGGAAATTCTGTTTGTCACACTGAGGACAGATTGCTACTGGCATAAGGTGGGTACACGCCAGAGATGTTACTAATTATCCTACATTGCTCAAGACAGGTCACTACAACAAAGAAGTATCCAGCCTAAGACAGCACCATGGCCAAGGCTGAGAAACCCTGAGTTAGAAGGAATGAAATGAATCTTGTCCCTGCCATGGACTAGCTCAGAAAATTTAATTAACATCTCTACATTTAAGTTCCCTCATTTGTATAAAAGAGAATAAACTTAAATCTTAAAAATAAAATAAAATTTATTTGAGAGAGCGAGAGAGCCAAGAGCATGAGCAGGAGGAGGAGTGCAGAGAAGCAGGCTCCCCACTGAGCAGAAGCCTAATATGGGGCTCATTCTCAGGACTATGGGATCATGACCTGAACCAAAGGCAGACACTTAACTGACTGAGCCACCCAGCACTCTGAACTTAATTTTTAAATTTATATGCTCTAAGATTTGCTCCTTTTGGCATACAGTCCTATGGATTTTGACAAAAGCAGAGTCATAACCACCACCACAATCACGATGCAGACACTTCCATCACCATAAAGTCTTCTCTCATACTGCCCATTTGAGTCAACCTCTTTACTATCTTGTTTTGGATTTTTAAACAGTTTTTCAATAGTCCATTTAATTTAACTATTAGGTCATTTGATAGTATGATTTTGTATTAACTTTTCACTGGTTGCTCCAGAGATCACAATATATCCCCAATTTTCAGTCTACTAAGGATATTTTACCACTTTCAGTAAAACACAGGCTGTTCACAACAATTAAGATCACTTTACCTCCCTGTTATAGATGACATATATATTACAACTGCATACACTGGAAAACCACCAGAAACTGTCATAAATTTTGCTTTCAACATATGTATATTTAAGAACTTTAAAGGAGAAAAACAAATTATTATATTTACATGCTTATTTCAGTGCAACCATTCTGTTGTTGTTCTTTCATTCCTGATGTTCTAAGTTTCCTTTTGGTACCATTTACCTTCAGTCTGGAAAACAAGTTCCTTTAGTATGTTAGAGTAGAGCTGACAGCAATGAATACTCGCAGTTTTTCGGGAGAAAGGCTTTCCTTGACTTCATTGCTAAGAGATATTTTCACTAGTATCAAATTCTGAGTCAATGGTTATTTCTTTTTTTCCTTCTCTTTCAGCACTATAAAGGTTTTCTCCTACTGTCTTCCAGCCTCCATGACTTCTGATGAAAAATTCACAATCATTTGAATCATTGGTTCCCTGTGTATACTATGGGGTTTTTTTTTCCCCTCACTGCTTTCAAGTTGGTTTTTTTTTTTTTAATCTTTGATTTTCAACAGTTTGACTGTAATGTATCTAAGCATGATCTGCTTTGAATTGATACTGCTTGAAGTTGATTTTCTTAAATCTCGAAGTTTATGTCTTTCACCAAATTTAAGTTTCCAGCCATTATTTCTTCAATTATTTTCTTGTGTAGCCAACTCTTTGTCCTCTCCTTGGATTCTGAGGTCACAAATTTCAGAACCTTTAACATTGTACCGTAAGTTCCTAAGGCTTTAGTTCTTTTTACTTTTTCTCCAACTTCTGGATAATTTCTATTGATCTATCTTAAATTCATTCATTCTTTTTATTTCTCTTAAGTCCATCCCAAAATTTTAAATTTCGGATATTGTATTTTCAGTTCTAAAAATGCCCACTGATTCTTTTTTTAGAGTTTCTATTATTCTCCTGAGAACATCTACCTTTTCATTCATGTCAAAAGTTGTTCATCTTTACCTCTTAGATCATGGTTACAAAAGCTACTTCAAATTCTTTGTTTGATAAATCCATCATCTGGGTCATCTCACAGTAAATACTACAGATGTGAGTCTCTAGGTCCTGTTAAAATCCTTTGGCAAAATTTACTATTATTGTTTAAGCAATCAACCTAGTTAGACTTAGGACACAAATTCTGCCCTGCTTTGTGGGAGATACCTCAATCACCAATTAAGTTTTCCTGGCCTATGTTATCTGGGTTCTTTATAAGACAGTCTGGAACTTGAATGGTAATTTACACTATGGTCCAGTTCTTAAAACCTTCCTATGCCAATTATGTTTAATCTGTGCATGTGCAGCTTTAGGGGTGACCTTGAGACTTGTGTCAGTTTCTACACATAATAGGGGACCACCTTTTTCAGCTCTCTTCTAAGACTTTCCTGACACTCTCTGGCTCCCAGAGCCCCCTTTTCCCAATCTGTTGTCCAGAAGTTCAGGATTTCTCTTAACTTTAATATTCTACACTGTCCTGCAGTTTCACATATTTGGAACTGCCCTCAGGGCAAAGCAGCAAGAGAAACAAGAAAAAAAAAAAAAAACAGTGATTCTCCCACACTCTCTAGGCCCCAGGGTACTTCTTTCCTCATTTCTCTATACAGAACATGGGCTCTAGCTCAGCATATTGGTGCATCACTGCCACCACCACTACAGCAGGACAGTTTTGCAACTGGGGCTGGCCTCAAGGTAGGGCCAAGAGGGGGGTGGGGGGTAGAGAAGGTGTCCTTCCATACCTCTAGCTCACAGCAAGTCCTTTTTCTCACTCCTTTGGCTAGGAAGAAAAAAATTCTCCTGGAGTTTCTTTGCTATTGGTGTTCATTGAGCTTAAGTCCTCCACAAGTCAAAACCAACAGATTAAGATAAAAATCAAACCAAAAATCACTGTCATTTCAATTAGTCTTCAAATTTTGATTTCAAATTTCCCTAACCTGCCTGCCACCATTTACTTTCCAAAACACGTAGCTACATTTTGCATTATTTCCAGAATTTTTAGCTGCAATCAATAAAGAAACAGAACGTAGAGGACTTACTACTACTCCATTTTAACCAGCACTAGATACACTCATCCCACCTTTAAATGCAACTGTTTTCCCCTAGAATATAGATACAAATATAGACTGAGAGGCAGTAAAAGGCATTCCAATATCAGTAACAATTCACTGGTGCTCAGAACACTGGATATTGTACCAGATGCTCTTTAACTCACATACTTAAACGTTTCTAATTAAAGATGAAGTGCACATCTGTTAAGGTAACAGCAAAACACTGATCTATTCTAAGACACTGCAAAAATAATCAACAGGAAACTCCAGACCTGGTTCGTGCTTTCTTCTCCATCATTAATACTTAAGGATACTTCAAACCCCTAGCACCACGCTCTTAAGTACTGACTAGTGTGTTCTACACAGCAATAACTTACTTTGAAACTGTTGACAGTTGGCTGAGAATTGTGTGGCCTATGAAAACACAAAACCACTTTTCAATGCAACAGTTTTCCATTAAAAAACTCATTCAAAGAGTGTACTCTTCAGCTTCAACAAGATGCCTTAAATAACAAGAAACACACAAATAGCCAGCAAGGCGAGCTTGCTCACAGGGCCGGCTCAAATAACAAAATTCCACCCAAGTCCGGTCATTTGATCGAAGAGCCATCCAGAACTGAGCACCAATTCTTAATGGAAGGAACCAGTCGTCTATGAAAAGTTAAAACGTGTTAGGGAATGTAAAAAGACACAGTACAGGATAGCCCTGGGCTTCAAACCACATCTTTATAATGAACTTCTATTTAGCAGCTTGTAATTTTATGACATTAGGACTGAGCTCTCTCTCCTCTTTAATCCTGACACTCAGTGTTTACATTCACATCACACTGAGGAAGGGGCCTGAGTAGGTGGGACAGGATCTCATCACGTTTTCTTTCCTTGCATCGGAAAAACGTCATTTTTCTTTAATACAGATGCAAGAAAAAGAAAAGGATCTAATAAAACTCTCCTGCTTTACAGAAGGGCAAACAAGTTCAGAGGGGTCAGGTGACTTGTCCAAAATCACGTATTTAAGTAAAACACAAAAGCAAGACCGTAACACAGGATTTCTACTTTTACCTCCCAAGTTCCTTACACTAGTCCATGCTGCGTCCCAAGCAAAGGCAAAAGCTGGGAACTCCTGAAGAGACAGCACTTGGTGGGTGCTGGTCCAGGCATCAATGATAGAGGCACTGATAGTCAAAATGCAAGTAGCCCAGAAGGGTGATCTTTTTTTACGTCTCCCTGTTGCCCCCTCATATCACCTTTCTGAAAAACAGCCTAATTTGAATCCATTTATAAAAATAAACAAATGTTGTCACGGATAAAATAAAATGTGCTCTTCTCCTGCAATGCCACTTGTTTTCTTAACTGGCAGTCACCAGTAGCTGGGCAAAACTAGAGCTGAACTGAGAAACAGAACAGGCCCTCCAACAAGAAATTACATGTCAAGTCTCATGTTTCATCCCTACAGGAAAGAAAGATTTTATTTTTCCCCACTGGTTAAAAACACCACAGGCTTTTCCTTATTACATCAACAGCAAAAGGTATTCTGGACAATTCAATCTTAAAAGCTAATTGTTAGAAGCTAAAAGAAACAATGGACACTGTGTTGTATTTTGTCCACAAGCAGAAAGACCTGTAACAAGAACAGAGCATTCTTAAGTGCCAGGACCCAACTGATGGGCAGTGTGACTAGGGTGCTTCCACAGCCAAGGACAGACCCTGGTTCACTCCTGTGATGTAACACTGCAGTATGTTTAAGGAGAAATCTCCACATGAAGGGAGTGACCTGTCAAGCTAGACTGCTCTCATGCTGTTACCAAAGACTAGTCCTAGGACCTGTGTTTCACTATCTCATCTCAAGAGGTATAATTAGGCCTTGAGACAGAACATCACAACTGACTCTATAAGTCCAGCACCTTCCACTGTTGCCTTACCTCTGACAGCTAAGGTGGAGAATATGTATCCAGTCCTTAGACTGGTTTCATCAGGTACCAGGCTGTTTACTCTGGTTACTGGTGGTGCAACCACACACACACACACACACCCTCCTCAACCTTCCACACCCACACTACCTACTACCTTTGGCTGTGCTTCCACAAGAATGGATTCCTTCAAAGATGTAAAAGCAAAGATAGTAAGTGATTTTTTTTAAAACAAAGGCTAATCATCTCATTAGTTCTTCAAAGGCCTTAAGATCATCAGTGCTGATCTGAAACCACTGCTTAAGAGTGTAACTTCAGTTTTATTCGAGTTTAACAGGTCTATAGTACTTACTAAATCTCTTATCCTTTCTTTCCTTCTCTTCCATTCTTCAGAACTCAAATGGCCATATAACTTGCATAACACTTAAGAATATCAGAAAAGTTTAAATATAAAAAAAAAAATTAGATTCATGTGGCCTTAAAATGACCTCTTTCCCTAAAAGAAAATTAACTCCAGGAGAGAAATTTCCACACAGTTGCCCTTGCTTCTGTTCCTTCTTCTAATATTTTCATTGCTTTATTCTATAAGCATTTACTAAATGTCTACATGTGCCAGACCTGGATAGGGTCTGGGATGGATACAAAAATAGTAAAACATTGACCCTGTCCTTAAGGAACTCTTACCTCATAAGTGAGTATGCTAACATTACTAAACATTTATATATAGTATACCAATTACCCTTACATAATGTTTCTTAACACTCATAAACCTAGTATGAAGAGGGCAGTATTTTCCCCATAATTAAAGCTGAGAAAGCTAGGGCTCAGAGGGGTCAGTAATTTATATCAGTTCATGGAACAATTCACAGTACAATCAGTATAAATATCTTTTACACTATTCCACTGAGGTAAAACATGGTAGATACATTAAAATTAAAATGCAATAAAGGTAATAGCTAACATTTACTATCTGCAAGGCACTGTTACAAAAGCTTTGCACAATTTGCCTCTTTCACTTGTCAAGCCAACTCCATGAGACAGGTATTCTTGTCACTATCTTGAAGCAGCATGGTACAATGGTTAAGGGACCAGACTCGGGTTAAACCATGGTTTTGAATCTTACCTCCAACAACTTTACTAGATGTATATCCTTCATGAGGTTACTCAATCTCTCAGAGTCTAAGATCCCATTTGTGAAATGAAAACATTACTGTATGGTATGAAGATTAAATGAATTAATACATTAGAATGCAATGCCCAGAGGCAGACCCGGATTTCAGAAAGAGGAAAGAGCTCAAGTTGAATGAATCCAAAGACTAAACGATTCCACTTACATGAGGTATCTAAAATAGTCAAATACATAGAAGTAGAGAATAGAATGGTAGTTGTCAAGGGTTGCGGGGTGGGGAGGGCAGGGAATAAGGAGCTGCTACTCACTGGGCATAAAGTTTCAATTACCCACAGTGAGCAAATTCCAGAGATCCACTGTACAACACTGTATATTTATCACTACTGCCCAAGGCACCTACAGATTTAAGACAGTAGATCTTGTATTAAGGGCTTTTACTATGATAATAAAGTTTAAAAATAAAAATAAATAAGAATATTACCACCTCTTCCTAACCCTCCAAGTTTTTTCTTGCACTGTACTTTACTAAATAATTTTGTATTGAATGAAGAAAGAGAAGGAGGGGAAAAGCCCCTCACTTTTTCAATGGCCTGAAATTATGTTTAATCCATTAAGTAAAAAAAAAAAAAAAAAAAAAAAGAAAATCTGGGGTATAACATTTATTTATTTTAGGACACAAAGCACAAAAGGGGAACAGTTAAAGTCCCACAGTGTAGGCAGTTCGTACTCAAAACACACATGCGTGCACAGACACACACATACCTGCTTCACAGGACTTAAAATATCAAAACTGAAAAAGATGGCATTTAAACACTGCTTTTACTGAACCACTTTATTTTAAAACTGTTCTCTTTCTGAAGTCTTTGACATCACACAATAAAAGGAATTACAAGTTAGAAGTCATGGCACCTGACTAATTCAACTGTTGAGAGAAAAATCACAGATTCCTCAAAATATCTTTTTGAACCCCATAATCAACAACTGCTGCCTTTTAAGGAAAGTCTTAACAGCTATCACAGCTCCAGAGTCCTATATGGGTGGGCCCTGGGGGTCTTAATTTGTCTGGAGAAGAGCTACAGGTCTTGTCCTGAAGTAGCGTTGATCCAGCCAACTACACCACATTGAAGAAATCCTAACACTGCTTTCATTCACACTTTACGTCTGAGAAATGCCAACCTTTTTATTAAAAAATAAAACCACCAAGTGTGTCAAGATTCGGGTAAGGCATGTGACCAAACTGGCTTTTATTTTCACAAGAATTCCTTTGGTGAAGTTTTGCTGTTGTTGTTGTTGTTGGGTTTTTTTGTTTGTTCTGGGCTGTTTTTTTGTGGGGTTTTTTTGTTTTGTTTTGTTTTGTTTGTTTTTAACGACAAAAGTGAAGACGAATGTTTATCCCAGCATCGTAAAATGTTTAGTATGGTGCCTGCACCTCCTGGTTTTGAGAGTCTATTAATCTCTGAATATCTGATCTAAATAACTCCATTACAAATACAGCAAGTGTGAAATAATTCCTGGTTTGCAGAAACTGGCAAATTCACCAAAGAAGTGCTTAGGAGCACAAGATTATTTGCAAGTCAATCACCTCAAGAACACTAAATAATTGGTTTTCTTGAGAGGATTCATGCAAGTGGCAGAATGAATCATTTAAAGAGTCAAGAGAGGACTGAGGCGCTCTACAGAGGATGCCAGAGACGTGTGGCTTCCACAGTTGCCACGTTCATATTTTACAAATTATCAGAACATAAAATAATTCCTTGATTTCATAAAGAGAGGCTCAAATTACACTCAAGAAAAGTAAATGTAATGATTTAAAGGGAGCCAAAATAAAATAAAATGACTCAGGTGTTTTGAGTCAAACCAACATTTACTAAATACTAATACCAAGTTTAAAAGAAAGACACTGCCCCCTTGAAGATTTTTCCTTCAATTCCTGGACAGGTGTTCCTGTACCATATGTAGACTGCTTGCTCATAGTGACTGGATATTCACCAGAGGAGTATGTTTCTTTGTTGGCTAGGTCTAAGTGAGGGTTAAAAGAAATAATGCAAACATATTTAAAATGTATAAGAGGAACATATAAGCATATTACCTGCTATTTTTTTCTTGCTTTTCAAGAGCATGCTAGTATCTTGAAAATACTTTGAATACTAACTCTGTTAAGTATAACAGCCACTTAGCTTGTTCTGGGCTCCCCAGATTTGATTAGCATGGAGCACTTAAGACTGAGCTCTGGGTTGCATCCCACTGGAGACCTCTGTCTGGGCCTACTCTTCAATCCTGACACAGCATCCAGCTAAGTCATGTCATTTTTTTCTCTGCCAGATTTCAGAGATTACTTGTTGTCATTATGCCCCCGGGATTAATATAGCTTGTTTTTGTTTATCACCCAGTACAAAGTAAATATTCTATTAAATGTGTTAAATGAAAGAAGAGTATATCAAATTCCTTACCTGCAGAATTTCCCTAAATCTACCAACTCAGCAATGCTGTCAAAGAAAAAAAGTGAGGTTAGTCTAATTAAGACATATTCCTAGTGAACCCAAAAGAAAGCTCCTAGTAAACATCAGACTTTTCTCTGAATGCTTCCAAATCTTCCCTTTAATAATATTTTATAATTTTGCTAGAAATTAATGTCATCCTTTTGATCTATAATTCCTAGAATTCATTCCCTTTTGAACAATTAAGGCACTACTTGCCTTTTTGTATGAGCTCTGGATCATTTTCATAACCTCTTGGTAATAAAAAAATGTACTGAGAGTGGCTTTGAGTTCACATCTACAAATTCCTTTAATCCAAGTTGGATTAAGTCAGCTAGTTACTCACTTAAAGCAAATAAGTTTAACTATGAACAGCAGCTATCTATATGCAAACCTCTAATGCTTATTTATAACTATTATTCTGAATGCTTAATACATCTAAATATTTGAAAATGGGTGCTATATTTAGAAAAATATAATTTCGAAAATGCCCCAGAACATAATGATCTCTTACACAGATGAAGATTAAATAAATGTGTAATTACCAAATGAATGTCACAAAATTATGTGTTTCTTTATCAACATTCATGTTTTTCTTAATTAGGTTAAGAAGCTCATTTTTTTTAAAATGAGCTCTTCCTCCAACCTCAACATCTGTTCTTTCACAATATATGATTTACACAATACACATTTGTGTTATTTCACAATATACATTTGTAGCTATTTCATATTACTTTATGAAAAATCAAATGAAGTTATTGCCACACAATCTTTACTAAGACATTCTTGGTAGAGATGTATACATGTAAAAACTTTGTATTATACAAGTAAGACCCCTTAATTTCACTTTACGTATTATACTTTGTGCAGTAAACACTGACAGGACATATTCATTCCTATGAGTGTCATTAGATTCTTTAAAGTTTACTTATGTTGACATTATTAAAGTATCACTTATTTGTCCCTATTTATTTCACAGGAGGAGGTGGAAATAGAATCTAAAAATAAGTGTACTGTTAGAATCTTGTGTTGGGTTTTGTATACCTTAACAAAAGGCTGAATGGCAATTAAAGTTTAAATTGGCCAACTACTGACAACTAAGAGTAGCTGCATGCCATACATTTGATGAAGTTAACTTCCACTGCTTTCTGTCCAGTCCTGTATTTCAAAGTTCAAATCACACCACGATCACTTCCTATTTTCTCTCCATTTAGCCAGGATCTATGGATGTGGAACTAGGCAACTCCTCCATCTGCACTCATACTACCATGCAAGTCATAGCTCGACAGAAGATTTTCCTTACTAATGTACCAGGAAAACCTATTCAATGTAGTCTGCTCACCAATTCACGATGTTGAGGTCTGTCTACAATAGAGATAAAATGGGTGGAAAAATTCAGATCACTTAATCAAATGCAGGTACCAGTCGTCTATCTGGCACTGGGCCAGGCCACAGGGATTTTTAAAAAGGGTGAGCAAAAGACATGGTCTTCGGGATCCCTGGGTGGCGCAGCGGTTTGGCGCCTGCCTTTGGCCCAGGGCGCAATCCTGGAGACCCGGGATCGATCGAATCCCACGTCGGGCTCCCGGTGCATGGAACCTGCTTCTCCCTCTGCCTGTGTCTCTGCCTCTCTCTCTCTCTGTGTGTGTGTGACTATCATAAATAAATAAAAATTAAAAAAAAAAAAAGACATGGTCTTCTTCATACCTTTAAAACTTATTGTATGGCAGAGAAGACAGCTATATGAAAACACAATCACAACAAAAACATTAATGGCTAACATGCATTGGACATTTACCAAGTACTAGGAACCATACTAAGCTTCTAACAGAAAGTACTTGCCAGGTGACCCACCTAAGAACCCTATGAAGTTCTTTGTGAAGCCAGACTGGCTAGTTCCAGGCTGACTTTATCTGTACTACTGAGCCTTGCATATTTTCCTATAGAAAACCATCTAGTTCAATGGTAAATATAATACATTTTAATAAAAGTGGTAGAGAGAAGGGATCCCTGGGTGGCTCAGCAGTTTAACGCCTACTTTCGGCCTAGGATGTGATCCTGGAGTCCCGGATCGAGTCCCACATCAGGCTCCCTGCATGGAGCCTTCTTCTCCCACTGCCTGTCTCTACCTCTCTCTGTGTGTCTCTCATGAATAAATAAATAAAATCTTAAAAAAAAAAAAAAGTGGTAGAGAGAAAGGCGTAAGAAAGTATGGGATAAAAAAAAAAAAGATAAAAAAAAAAAAGAAAGTATGGGATAACAAGAATGGTTTCACAGGTATTCTGAGTCCTTAAAAAATTCATAGAATGGTAAACAGGAAAATCTGGCTTAAATCAGGTATTTATAGCATTATTTGATTATTTTGTTTGCTACCACAATTACTAGTGATCATGCCACTTCATTGCTATGAAGAGTCACAGGGTGACTTTGCCTGAATCATAACCCCACTTTTCATATCCAGAATTACACTGAAAGAAACTTTAAGGATCACAGCAACCTCAAGATCATGATACCTATTTTTAAAATTCCATATATTTAATACCATCTTTTAAAACTTATTATATAATACACTTGTATATATGTTTTGTCCCTTAACTTTACAACCAGATCCATAATGGAAAATAAAGTGGCTTTTATTTTTTTAAATCCTAAACAACCAGTATTTTACTACTTAATGAAATCCATAAAAAGAATATGAAATGTGGATTGAGTACTAAGAAGAGAAAAAGATGAGATTTCAAATTCCAAACACAGCATTCTCCAGGAAACAGAGTCACTGAATTTTGAAAACCGGAAGCAGAGACGACCTCAAGTTCAGGAAAAACTGATTAGGCCTCTTCAAATAGGGGTGAAATCGGACTCTCCATGCCCTTCCCATCTTGTTTTAATTCCAAGTTCAACTATAAAGATGCAACTACTAAATCATAATAATCCTTCCCACAAAACTCGTTTTCAGAACAAACATTAGAGCAACGGCAGCATTAAAGAAGCACATGTACCACATAGTAAATTTGCACTCCAGATACTCCCGCCATCATTCATCAACGTAGTTACCCTAAGAGCATCCATGGGAGTCTCTGTTTCTCAAACATGAGTCAACTTCCATTTTTTGGACTTGCAAGACTGATGAAGGATTTGCTTTAGTCCAAGGTACTGAGAACAAGTTTAGGCTTAAATGTCCTAACTGAACTTAAAAATATCTATTTTTCCCAACTACTTTAAAAAGTTTGAAACCACAGACATGAATCAGAAGTAACCCTAGAGAATATTTAATTAACCCCTTCTACAGCACAAATTTCCTATGACATGACATCTCCGATGCATACATAATCCAATCTCAGCTCAAAAATTACTCACCGGAGTTATACTGCTTTTATCTACACATGAAACATTTATTGAATGACTGCTGTGTGTGAGGTGCCATACAATGCAATGGTAAAACGGGGTAAGCAAAACCTGCTTTCACAGAGGTTACATTCTAGTGGAGGAATACAAGTAACAAATACCAGAGAAAACAGGAGAAAAACAAAGCAAGGAGAAAAAACAGAACGTAAAAAAATAAGTAATAAAAAATGGGAATAAAAATAGGGTAGGAAGTACCAGTTGCAGGAGTCTGCAACTTTAGGACAACCATAGAAATGCAAAGATGAGGGAATGACGTGGATATGTGAGGAGTGTTTTCCCAGAAGAATTAGACCGTGCAAAGGTCTGGAAGGATAACGTGTGTTCCTGGAGGCCAGGACAGCTTTGAGCAGGAGGGAAGGAAAATAGCAGAGAACAAGATCAAAAAAGGAATAGGGAGAGACAAGAATAAGGCAGTGCTGCAGGCCACTGGCTTTTCCTGAGACAGCTGGTGAGCCACGGAGGGTAGCACACTGAGTGGCACTGAGGTAGCATGATCTCATTTATATCTTACAAGAATCACTGGCGGTCAAATGCAGAAAAGGCGGCAGAGGTGTCAAGGAAAAGGAAGGGTAAACAGGAGACTTGCAATGCTCCAAGTAGGAGATGCCATTTTAGATCACAGGGGAAGTGATGAAAAATAGATCCTATCTGTATTTAGAGGGTAGATTCAAAGATTTTCAGGCAGACTGGATGCAGAGCATGGGAGAAAGTCAGGGAGGACTCCAAGACTTTGGACTCAAATACCTAGTATGCCCTCACCTGGTATGTGGAAGATGGAGGGCAAAGCAGGAAGCTGGGTGAGACGCTGGGCTCCAGAGTCTGTAGGTCAAGAAAGAGGTGTGGGCTGAGATTATAGACATTCGTCAGCAAAACACAAGGCATTCTAAGCTAGGAGCCAGGCTGAGAGCACCAGAGGAATAAATGTGAACAGAGGAAGAAAGGAGAGCTCCAAGCTCCGAGAGGGGCCTGCCAAAGGCAAGAGCTCTGAAAGACGGAGAATCGCTGAAGGAGACGAGAAGGAACAGCATAAGGCAAAAGGGAGAGGGTGGCGTCCTTGAAACCAAAGTACCTCAAGAAGGCACCATGTAGCGTGTCCAATGCCTGTGACAGGTCAGGTAGGATTAGGCCCAAGAACTGTCTTGGGGATGAGCAACACAGAGCATGGTCATCTTAACAAGGGCAATACTGGTGAAGTGGTGAGGGCAAAACCCTTCCTGAAAAGAGGTCACAAAAGAATGAGAAGAGAGGAACTGAAGAGAAGGAATACATGCAACTGTGTCACATAAAGAAAAGGAGATAGTTACTGAAAGATGAAGTGAGGTAGAAAGGACTTTTTAAAGATGGCAAAACCAACAGCAATTTGAGCATGCTTATGGGAATGATCTAGTAGAAAGGGAAAATTTATGCAATAGAAGAGGGAAATAGCTGGGATAATGGCTTTGAACAGGAGAGGGGAGATGAGCTCTCAGACATGAGTGCGAGGCTGCACTTGGCAGGAGCATGGACAGTGCATTCATAGGAACAGAAAGAAAGCAGAGCATTTGGCAGGTGCAGGCAGGAACATTTGAGGATGCAGAGATGAGGAAGTCTGAGGACGTGCTCACTGTTTCTATTTTTCTCAGTGATAAAGTAAGCAACATCCTTTCCTGGGATACATAAAATAGTAAGATCCAAGAAATGTACATCACACATCACGGAGTCTTGTTAACTCATCCAAGGAGTTATAAAGTTAGGGGGGAAATACATTTAAGCAACTCTCATATGGCTGGATTCCTTATTTTTGTCATTTCCCAAAAACTTCATTCTGTAGAATAACAGGTAAAATCTCATTTTGAAAAAAAAATTTGTCACCGGAGTCTTTTGTTATATATGTGTCTGTGTATCCTAAAACAAAAATCTGAATTCCAGGTGAAGTTATAATAATGAATATATAAAGACAATAGTGACAGAAGTTAAAAACCATTTTGCCACATGTCAACTACATATACAATGTTATGCCTTATTTCAAACTCTAAGTCCAGCCATGATTTTCTTATATAGCTGTTAACCAGATTCCATTCTTTGGGCTGCTTATTTGTGGATGTGGATGTATCCCAGGAATGCATGGTTTCATCTTAACGGCCATGTAATGTTCTCCCACATAATCATTTCCTAATCGCTTAGAGGCTCCCCGTCTCTCCGTTTTTTGTTGTTTTTTAGAAAGCTCAAGCAAGCGAGGGCAGGGGGATGAGGACAGAAGGAGAGAGAGAGAGTCCTCAAGGAAAACTCCCTGAGCCGGAGCCACCATGCAAGGCTTGATCCCAGGACCCTGAGATCATGACCTGAGCTGAAATCAAGAGCTGACCGCTCAACCGACTGAGCCATCCAGGCACCCCTCCCCCAGTTTTTTAAAATTACATACTGTACATCTATAAATATCTTCACACAAAATGAGGTTTTTATTTCCTTATACTATAACCTCTCAAGTGAAATTTCCAGATCGAAGAACATCAGCAGTTTACAAATGAATTCCAAAAGCATAGACCTGACATTATTAACTTCTCTACTGCAGTGTTTAATTTGCTACTAATATCTATCATACTTCAAAATAGGCTTATTGAGTTAGTGAACAAAAGAACAAATGAATTAAACATGTTAAACATGCCAGGATATTATGTAGAACATTCTCTACAAAAAAAATTATTCCAGGGCCGCTTGGATGGCTCAGTTTGGTGAAGTGTCTGCCTTTGGCCCAGGTCATGATCTCAGGGTCCTGGGATCGAGCCCTGTGTCAGGATCTCGCCTCTGTGGAGAGTCTGCTTCTCCCTCTCACTCTGCCTCTGCCCCTTTTCTTGGCTTGTGCTCTCTCTTGCATGTGCACGCTCTCTCTACGGGAATAAAATCATTAAAAAATTAAAATTAAAAAAAATTATTCCAATTTATTTTACAATCAGAAAAGCTTTTCCTAAGGTACAACTAGCCAAGTTGTTCCCAATGTGCTAAATTAGTAAGTATGATGTAACCCTAATTTTCACTTCTAATTATTAACAAGGTTAATAACACTTTTCTAAGAGTTTATTTACTAACCACATTTACTATGCTGTAAATAGTCTATTTAATATGCTATGAGCATATTTTTCATTAGATAAATGTACCATGATATTTTTCTAATCTGTCACCTTGTTTTTAAAATCTCTGAAGGTTTCAAAAATTATAATAAATATAATGAACCATGTCATCAAAAAAGATCAAAGAAAATCACTACATTCCTATTTTTTAAACTTTAGATTCTTAAACCAATATATTAATGAGAAAAATCTAAATTTCATTTACATTTTATTCATATTATTTCCTTTTCTCATTTAATAATTCTCTTACCTGTGGTCTTATCTGACTTGTTGAATACTAAACCCCTACAAATAGCTGGATCTATTGCTGAAATTGTTATTCCGTTCTACTCATCTCTCTTCTGACTTTAATAATATACGATTATGCCATTTAGTAATATGTTGTATATCTGGAGTAATTTCTATCTAGTCTTTCATTACTATTCCGCCAACCTCATCACCATTCCTTTGACAATCATTTTTAGAATTCCACAAAGTACCTTACGAGGATTTTAATTACACACATGTAATTAAGTTACATGAAGTACATTAAATCCATCTACTAATGTAGGAAATATCATTGTGACTATTTTAGCTTTCATAATCAAGAACTGGATTTCTCATATAATGGAGAGCTAGGGCACACATTGGTCCTTGATCAGAAACCTGTATTTGAATCTCAGTACTGTTACTAACAGTGATTTACCTAACCTCTCTGCATTTCCTTTAATTCACTTGCACTACAGAAAATATGAATCTTCTTGGTTAATGAGTGACTACACATAAAACACACCCACACACAGGCATAAAGGATGAGCTTTGGCTTCAGGATCTACCATATTTTGAATTTTTACAATACTTCTAATAAGGTGCCTGTAAGTAAGCATTACACCCCAGGAAATGAAGATTAGGGATCTTCAGAGACAAAATTCAAGGAAAAATGGCATATTGTTAGAACTCTAGGTTTTTTGGATGAATTTTAAAATCAGAAATCATTTAAAACAGATAAGTACAAAATGAAAGATTCTGTAAGAATTCCCAACAAGAATAAAGGGGAATGGAGAAAAAAAATGAGTGGAAAATATCAGAAAGGGAGACAGAACATGAGAGACTCCTAACTCTGGGAAAGGAACAAGGGGTGGTAGAAAGGGAGGTAGGCGGGGGATGGGGGTGACTGGGTGACGGGCATTGAGGGGGACACTTGATGGGATGAGCACTGGGTGTATATGTTGGTAAATTGAATACCAATAAAAAATAAAAAAAACTAAAAAAAAGAAAAGAATTCCCAACAAGCTTGTGTTCAACCGGCATGACAAAGGACAGGAATAGTTTTGGGTTTTGTGTTTTCTGCATGTTTTCCAGCCCCACTAACTTAACTGCTGGGCAGGTGAGGAGGCCTGTGGTTCCTGCACAACTTCTGAGATATTCACGCTATTTACCTACAAAATCACAGATGGCCACGTGACACCAATTTTGCTTGTCCAAAAATAATGGAAGGAGGAGTATCAGAAGTCATTTTCTCTATGATTTTATAGAAATATTAGAACCAGGTAGGCTTGGCAGTAAGTGCTTCAGATTTTATCCTAATATTAATTTATAATGATACCTGCATTTCAAGAATCTATGAAGTCCACTGTTAGATGTGCTCGCAACTTATTTTCAGTCATTATACTTTTCTCTTAAAACTCCAAGCAGCTGCTAACCAAACATTAAATGGTCATGGTTTAGTCCTTGAACACGATGCATAGAATTTTAGTTCCCAATTTTCTATGTTGTAGGGAATGAGTGCCTGACATGGAGTCATAAACTAAGCCCAAAAATACGATAATGGTATTTTATATAAAAGCTTCTATTACCAAAATTCTTTTTATTCCAAAGCTATTACTTTCACGGTTTGATTAAAACTATTCATTCTTTGCCTCTTAAAAGGCAGATATATCTTTCCCATTGGGAGCTGAACTATAGTGTCTATAAACAAGCATATGAAATACTGTATTATAAGACATATCTAATATCACAGCTCCAACTAATCCCTTACCACAAGCCAAGATTATACTCTAACAAATAGGTTCACATTTTTGCTATTTTCTTATTCAATTCCTACACCTAGCCAAGAAAAACTGCTTGCTCTCCTCCCTTCCTCCCCACCACTAGAAAAGTATCCTTCTCCCCGAGGACCTATGTTCATAATCTTCTCAAAGATCCCAGTTCAATGGGATCCCTGGGTGGCGCAGCGGTTTGGCGCCTGCTTTTGGCCCAGGGCGCGATCTTGGAGACCCAAGATTGAATCCCACATCGGGCTCCCGGTGCATGGAGCCTGCTTCTCCCTCTGCCTATGTCTCTGCCTCTCTCTCTCTCTGTGACTATCATAAATAAATAAAAATTTTAAAAAAAAAGAAAATAAAGAACTGTCTCAAAAAGAAGTCAACATTTAAAAAAAAAAAAAAAAAAAAGATCCCAGTTCAAGAGTTCATCTGTCTTGCTAAAAGTAAATCTTATACAAACTAAACACCTGAAAGACAGTACTGTCCCAATTTCAAGTTACTCATTCTGTCCTTCAAATTTGTTCAATTTATATTATGGAATTTTTACTCATCAGTTAAAATTGTTAGATTTTAATGTTTATCATAACTATCATTTCCCCTGATTGTAAAATATTGGTAGAGTGAGGATGGGAATGGCTACACCTGGTAACAAGAGCTACCGTTTTATTAATACCCAGGTACTTGTACATGCACAAGTTCATTTACTTTTTTTACAACAACCTTATTTCCTAAGCGTTATCATAACATTCACTTTAGAGACATGGAAACTAAAAAAAAAAAAAAAGAGAGAGAGAGAGAGAGAGAGAGAGAGACATGGAAACTGAGGCACATGGTGGTAATCTACCAAGGTTACACAGCTTATGTGTGAGTATTTGACAAACAGTGATGCTTTACTTTGCCAGGTACCGTGAAAGCAATTTACAAGATAAACTCATTTAATCCTCAGAACTACCCTTTAGATGGGTATTATCCCCATTTTTCAAATGAGGAAACTGAAGCACTAGACATAACACTATCACCCAGGTCAGGTCGTAAGTGGCCAGCCAGGGTGTGAGTCAGAGGCTTCAAGCTTCCTCATGCTACTACACTTTCTGAATTAACAGTGCAACAATTAAATACATACCTGAAGTTTCTAAGTGTTCAACTATAGCAATGTCCTGTTGAGAACTGAATTTATGCATTATTTAGTCTTATACATTCAGTCTACATATTTTTTTAAAAGACCTATTTAAGAGAGAGCAGCAGAGACCAACTAAGAAAGCTTTCACAATAAAGCTGGACCTAGAAGGACGAGGAAATATCCTACAGATACTTCTATCATAGGATTAACAACACATTACTGTGTTCTCATGTTTGTCTTTCCCAGTAGACTTAGGTCTTTTGAAAACAGGGACTATTTTTATCTTAGTCTCCCTAGCTCTCAACAAAGTCATCACTCAGAATATGGCTGTGGGACAGGGGTAGAGAGAATGTCATGGAAAAGCCCATTCCAAAAAGAGATCATAAGCTTAAAGGAGAAAGCAGAAAAGGCATTTTTTAAATTTTAGTTGCTGTACCATAGGCAGTATCTCCATGCTGTCGAACTCCCAGAGCCGCATTCCACACAGCAGCCCTGATTACAGGCATCCTTTATAAGCCCTGAGCAAGGGAAAGAAAGGCCTAACCAACTTTGCTTTTCTCATTGCCACTCCTTGATATGCCACGGCTGTACTTTGAAGAACCTATTTTAAAAGTTTATATTTTAGGGCAGCCCCGGTGGCACAGCGGTTTAGCACTGCCTGCAGCCTGGAGTGTGATCCTGGAGACCCGGGATCGAGTCCCACGTCAGGCTCCCTGCGTGGAGCCTGCTTCTCCCTCTGCCTGTGTCTATGCATCTCTGTGTGTGTGTGTGTGTGTCTTTCATGAATAAATAAAATCTTTAAAAAAAAAGTTATATTTTAGGGGCACCTGGGTGGCTCAGTGGTTGAATGTCTGCCTTTGGCTCAGGTCGTGATCCGGGGTCCCTGCAGAGAGCCTGCTTCTCCTTCTGCCTATGTGTGTGCCTCTCTGTCTCTCTCATGAATAAATAAAATCTTTTTAAAAAAAAAAGTTTATATTTTAAAAACAACATCCACATAATATCATGGAAAACAATTATGCTAATTTTGAGAAAAGTGACAGTGTCACAGAGTGGTTGAGCATGGACAGACTCTAAAGCCAGACCTCTTGGGAGCCAACTCAGGCTGCATCACTCAGGAGCTTTGTGACCATGAAAAAATTACTTCCTCTCTTTCTGCCTAAATGTCTTCATCAAAAGGAAAAATATCATATGGTCCAATAGATTATTATGAAGATTACATGAATATATGCAAAACATTGAGCAGAGTGCCTGGCCTGGAAGGAGCACAGAACAAGTGTTAGGTATTGTTTCCAGGGCACCGGCAGCTAAACTGATTGCTGATTCACATTGTGCCATGAGGAATGACTGCTGAGACTTTCTTTCCCTGTGCAGGACAGAGACATGATGACATCAGGTAAAGAAGAACGCTGGTGCCACCATACAACAGTGCCCCCCCCCTCCCCCGTGATACTGTGGTAGTGCTATGATTGAAATTCCTGCCATGTGGCTTCTGACACATGCTCCAGACCACACCAATCCAAACAGTGGTGCCAATATTTAATAAAAGACCTAAGTATAAAGCATGCAGTACTCCCACTAAAGGTTTTTTTTTTTTTTAAGATTATTTATTTATTCATGAGAGACTCAGAGAGAGAGAGAGGCAGAGACACAGGCAGAGGGAGAAGCAGGCTCCACGCAGGCAGCCTGATGTGAAACTTGATCCCAGGACTCCAGGATGGTGACCTAAGGTCAAAGGTAAACACTCAACCACTGAGCCACTCAGGTGCCCCCAACTAAAGTTTAGAAGTATCTATAAAGCTTGGCAATTTTTTCTCTCTACATCAGGGGAAATTAAATTTTAAATGTGGAAAAAACATTTTGGGGTTTCTGGTGAGTACAGATTTTCCTCCTGACAATGAAAGTTTTTTTTTTTCCTCCCACTCAAGTGTTGCTACTACTTACTGTGAAGGTCAAAAGAAAGTTAAGAGAAATCAAAAGTTGTAGACAGGAAGGATGCATGAAGGAAAGGAAAATAGTCTCCTGGGCTTTTCAGTAAGAAGGCAAAGACTGCTATTTGAGATCTACCCCAGGTTCTATATCATTAGATGTGTTAAAGCCAAAGACATCAGTGTGAAGGCAGCCAACTTAGACTGTATTCTGACTTTGAGCTTCAAATACACAAAGAAATATGAATGGATGAAAAAGAAATGTTTTATACTGATATACCATGAACAACTTCATAGAACTCATGTTAACAGATTTCTGTAGTCTTACCGACAACTCACTCGAGGAGGGTGTTGCAACATTAACCAAGCAAACGTAATTAGCTCATAATCCTCAATGTACCCCTGCAATGTCAATGCCACCAGAGAGAAGAGTACAGGGGGCTTTGTACATACATACAATGTGTGTAAAACAAGGAAACAGAGGAAATAAAACAAAGTTTTACTTTACCTGTCAGGTTCATACAGGTAGAAAGCAGAAATCCAACAAAGAAATTCTGCTTTAAAAGATGAAACTGAAAGGGGAAGGGGAGGAGTAAGCAGGGAGTAAGTAGGAAAAAAAACCTGATGGCAAAAAATAAAATTACATCAGCTATTATTTTAAAAATCTGGTTGATTCTGACTAACCCTGCATTCCTTGCTTTTGATCAAACAAGATTTTGTATTTGCTTTGCCACAAAGAATAAGAATTCAAAGTGCTATTTGGAGGAAAAAAAAAAGTATTTTTTAACAATGTTACTCTACGGGTTATAACAGACTGATCACAGGCTGCAATATGCAGCCACAAACTGTGTTCCAGTAGAGGGAGTACTGGGCCAGGAGAAAGTGATAGAAATCTAAGATTAATTCAACAAACCCAGTGCTGTATAAATTCATACGTCAGTTCTCAGTAAAGGTTTTGAATATTGGTGAATATCTGTTTAGACTCTTCTTGATACTTGCTACACAGGCACTAAATCATTGCTTATTATGAGCAGTAGAGTAAATGCCAACACTGTGGAGAAAGGACTAATCAGTCGGTCCCAGGACTCAATGCAAGAAAAGAACAAAACCAACCAGAGGAACCAAAGGAAACTCTGGTGAAAAAAAAACCTCAAGTCATGCCCTATTCAAACAAGCACCCAGTAAGATGATTTTGTTGTAAAAAGAAAACCAAATCCTTAAACTAAATCAAACACCAATACCCAATTTCTGATGCTTCTTTTATGACATGACTCATTTAATACGGATCAACTACACTCTACAGCTTATCTTTTTCAAAGGTTTCTGTTGAAGGCCCCACGGAATCTTCCTTTTCCAGTAATTCATGGCCACTTGCTAGGCTTTACCCACCCTGCAGTAACCATCTCAGCAGAGGCTTTCTAATACTACAAAATTCAAAGAGGCAAGAAGGTTTGGGGAAGAAAATAAGAGTTTAAAAGCAAAAAGGGGGAGGGGGAAGACCAAATACAAAGGATGTTTAATCTGACCACATCGTTTATCACTAAAAACCTCCCATGACTGTCCCTGTATAGGCACTGCCAAATAATCCCTATTCAGTCTAACCCTCCCCCCAAAATAACATCCTAGTTTCATGAGCACCCCCATTGCCACCCTTCACTCACTTTATGCTTCAAATACTGCTTTGATTTTTCTAGGTCTTTATACCCACTGTTAATGCTACCTTAAATGCCCAGCAAAAGACTCTGACTCTGTTTTTTTTTTTTTTTTTAAATCTTGACTTTGTACCAGTGACCCTGTCATTTAACTGCTATGAACTGTTCCTACATCCAGCAAAAGAGGACCTGTTCCCCATCTATTTCAGTCAGGATTAAAATAACACGTGTAATGAAATAACACATGTAAAGTAATGCAGGATGCCTACTAGGAACTAAAGCACTGAATATTAGCTCTTTTCCCAGCTCCCTCTACATCTGAACTCCTACTCACCCTTCAAACCCCAGTTTCAGTATTTTTCTGTAAAACCTCCTAGGTGTTCTATTTACTTCCCCCTAAAAGAATCAACTGCCTACTCTTCTGTTGCCAGTACCTCTTAGAGAAACTTCTATTGTATTTTAATTGTTTGTTGATGGTCTTTCCATTTTATTAAGAGAATGAACACCTCCAGGGTGGGATTTTTATCTAATTACTGCCTACGCCAAATCTGACAGAAATCAATAATGGAAGCTTAATTAGCATTTGTTGAATAGATAAATGAATGATTGCATTAAAGTATTAGAAACTAAAACCCTTGGATGGCCTTTCAAATATTTTGTTGATAACTTTTTTTAAATAATGAACGGTCCTCTCTTAAAGTGGTATCCTAACAGAAGTGGAATTTTTTTTTAATGTTTCTGCTCACTATTCCAATTAGTAAGTGCCTCCCATAGGCTAGGAATACACATCAGTGAACAAAATGAACAAAAGCCCTGTTCCCATGGGTTTTATATTTACCACAGGTAAATCTGTGGAAGAAATTCTCATTGCAAACTTATCTAAAAAACAAACAAACAAACAAAAAACAGCAAAAGCCACATCTTGTTATTCATCATTTGTTAAGTATCAAAAGGGCCAAACAAACAAAAAAAAACCTTCCCACCATGCATAAAATTTAACTATTCAAAAAAAGTAGCATGAAATTCACCCAGATTTTACCTACTAAGCAAGCGAAAATGATTTAATGTCCTCCCATCCTCCTCCTTCTCAAAAAAAAAAAAAAAAAAAGATTCATGTTAGGGACACATTTCCTTGTAGCTAAAAATAATTCTGTGACTTGTCCTTTGGGAGGTAATTCTTGCGCATTTTAAGGATTTTACATGTACAATTGCATGCTGTGCATAATCCTAATTCCAAATGTAGTCTATTTCAAAACCTGTTTATGATTTAGCTTTCTACACTTTATAAGTAAAGGTGGCTTTTATGATACTTTGTATCAGGGCTTCTATTCTAAGAGTGTATTTCAGAGGAGATGGCTCACACCCTAAGACTAAATCAAGACCAGGTCTTAACTGGGATGCGCTGGCAGGCAAGCAGAAGGAGGCTGTGAGACACACAGGTAGTTCCTGCACATCAACCTTTCCAATCTTGCCTCCTGCTTCATCCTCTGTGTTGCATCCACCTTCCTCCCCAAGCATGCCCTGTGCTGTCTTTACTCACCCCCTGGCTTAGAAGGTCCTTTCTCCCTGTTAGAACACTACTCACTCATCAACATACCATTGCTATGAAGAAGAGCTTCCAGCTTCCCTCTGTTAGGGTAACCGTACTGATCCTGAATGCATCAGCCCTTGTCTCCACGAGATACCTTCTAGAGCCTAGCAAGTTCTACCTGGCTTTATTCCCACCTGCTACTCTCACTAGAGTTAAATGCTCCTCACCATGCTGCAGCTTACATCTGGGTGGAGACCTGACACACAACAGGACCTCAATTTTCCCAGCAGATAAAAAAAAAAAAAAAAAAAAAAAAGGAGTAAACAGAGTATCCCAAATACCCAATACCTGCCACAGCTCAAGTCCAGAAAGCTTTCAAAGATCTCCGCAAAACATTATTCAATTTCAAAAATCACAAGAGTCAGTCTTACTGAACAAACCTTGCCACCTAAAATTATGTTATTTTTAGGTCAGAAGAAACAATAAATGTGGTTCAGGCGTCCCAAGCAGAGAATGCTGAAAATAATGAGAAAAGAATCCTGACCCTTTGATTTTAACCACAGGTTATTTATCGACGGGATCTGAAGGCACAGGTAGTTCCTCCACACAGAGTTTCATCTCAGCTGTGCTTTTTGGTCATTTTGGACTTTAATGTGCCAACTTAATATTTTACTGAGAGCCTTGCCTGCTTCACTAATTGAAACAGTGAAATAAAACGAAGGTCAGTGACGACAGATTTGGGATATGAAGTGCAGTGAGCTGAAGTTTAGGCTCATGGTTCCTAAATGTGGAGCTGTGTAATTGGGGCTCACTTCCCCTTAGACACACACTACAAGGAAAGGAGTGAAAACCATGTCAAGTTGGTGAATGGACAAATTATTAGGAGTCCCAGGTTTAAAGAGTTTTCATCGAGCCCCAGCCATAGAGAAAAAAAAATACTTCAACAGCACTCTAAAGGAGACAAACTGAATTATAAAATGAAACATTTAAGAAGCATCAGCAGCCTTCTTAAAAAAATTACTAGTGAGATTTATGTCTCAACCCCCTACTTTTCCCTCAAAAGTGCTTTCTAATAATACCAAGGACATTTCCAAATGGGTCCTGTCTGCCAAGAACTTGCCAATTGTGCCTCCCCTGCTCAGCAACCAGGGTGAAAAAAAAAAAATCAATGCCAGGAGAACCTTAATCCTTTCATTTTTGAAGTAATTGCAAACATCCATCTTGCTGGGCATTTATCCACAGGGGGAGTGGCTCCTAAATGAATTTAATAAGTGAACATGACCTTTCGTAGATAATTTGGTTCCCAACGGGAAAGCAAGAGAGGCAAAACGAAAGAGAATGGGTGGATATGGATTTAAAGGAAAAAGTTAGAAAAAGAGAGAAGGAATTCATCTGGTTAAAATATGAAAGCAAGCAGCAGTACAACAGTAAGAGCAAAAAAAGAGAGAAAAATAAGAATACATGACTAGAGAAGGAAAAAAGTGTACAGGTGGCAAAGAACAGAGTCCAGAATCGCCTGATTAACTTTAAAAAATTATCCTACTGGGATTTTTTTTTTTTTATTAAAAGAGTTTGTTCATTCATTCATGAGAAACGAGAGAGAGAGAGAGAGAGAGAGAGAGAGAGAGAGGGGCAGGCAGAGGCAAAGGCAGAGGGAGAAGCAGGCTCCATGCAGGGAGCCCGATGTGAGTGAGACTCGATCCCGGGACCGTGGGATCACGCCCCGAGCCGAAGGCAGATAGATGCTCAACCGCTGAGCCACCCGGGCGTCCCTCTTACTGGGAATTGAAGTCTGCGCTGAGGTTCGGAGTTTGGAATCCCCAGGGGCAAGGCGCTAGCAGCAGAAAAAGAAAGGGAGAGAACGCAGGAAAGCGATCTTCCCGCTCCTAAAACTCTAGAGGGGCATCAGGCAGGGCTGGATCAAGGTTCCTAGGAGCGCTAAGGAGATGCCCCCGTCGCGCGGATTCGCTTGTCCGCGGGCGGCGGAGGGTTCCTGGTGGGTCGGGGGAGCCGGCAGCGAATACGGCCCCGCAGCCCGTCCGCGGGGTGACACGCGCGCGCACACACACGCGCACACACGCACACACGCGCGCGCTTGCTAGCGGAGCCAGCCAAGCAGCCGGGCGTTCTCGGGCCCAGCCATCCCCCGACGGGGCCCCGGCGGGCGCCGAGGGCAGGCGGCCGGCCCCGACTCACCGATGCCGAGCCCCACGACCAGCCGGCCGGCGAGCAGCGTCTCCCGGTTCCCGGCCGCGGCCAGCACCGCGGAGCCGGCGGCGAAGAGCGCGCTGGCCAGCAGGATGGCGGCGCGGCGGCCGAACACGCCGTTGAGGGCCCCGCCGGCCAGCGCCGAGACGGCGGCCGCCCCCACCGTGCTGGACACCAGCAGCTCCTGCCACAGCGCGTCCAGGCTGAGCTGCCGCTTGAGCAGCAGCATGGCCCCCGACACCACGCCGGTGTCGTAGCCGAACAGGAAGCCGCCGAGCGCCGAGAACACGGCCGCCACGTACACGAAGGCGGGGGTCTCGTCCTGCTGGAACTGCCGCCGCGCCGCGCGCTCCAGGTCCCCGCCGCCGCCGCCGCCGCCGCCCGCGCCCCCGCCCGCGCCCTGCAGGCTGGCGCTCGACTCGGCGGCCGCCAGGAGGCTGCGCTCCCCGGCCGTGCTCGCCGCGTCCGGCTCCTGCTGCTTCCTGCGCCGCTCGCCCATGAGGCTGCTCAGGCTCCGCAGCGTGTACTCCACATTCTCGCTCGCCTTGCGGGACATAGGGCAGGGGCCCGGGACCCCCCGGGGCGGGCGCGCGGGCGGGCTCTCCGAGGGCTGGGGAGCCCGGGCGGCCGGGAGCAGCGGCGCCGCCTTCCTCCTCCCGGCTCCCGCTCCCGCTCCCGCTCCGGCTGCCGCCGCTCCGGGGAGAAAGTTGCGGGCGGCCGAGCTCCGGCGCCGCGGCGGACTCGCGGGCTGGCGGGGCTCACTCTGCACTCACGCCCCGCGCCTGCCTGCCGAGCTGGCGCTGCGGAGCGGGCGGGACGCGGGAGGCGGGACGCGGGAGGCGGGGCGGGGCGGGGGCGGGGCCGCGGTCACGTGCTCCGGGCCCGGGGGCGGAGCCTCCCGCGGCCCCGCCCCCCCGCCTGGGTGGGGCCCGGCTCCGGCCCCAGAGACCTCTCGACCCCGCCCCCTCCCGCCCTCTCCCGCCCTAGCGCGACCTCCGACCGCGGCTCCTTGATTTAGGGAGCTGGCATCTGCAAGGAATCGACCCCGGCTCGGCTCGACCGCAGCTGGGGGGGCAGGCCAGTGTGGGAAGGCCAGGGAATAGGCTCCCAGAGTAGGGCTAGGGAGACACCCCCTTCAAACATCCTGAGGGGCCTTCTAACAGACTGCGGATGGCCAAAGCTAGGAAGGGCCTAGGAAATAGATCCCGCTTTCTTTTATAATATTGTGACATAAATGAGTTTGTTCTGCAGCCTCCTGGGCTGTGCTCTGTCCCATGTCTATAGGCAGTCTCCCCTCACTGCCAGTAACCTCCTCCACTCATGCTTATGGTAAGGACACGGTACATCCTAATTCTTGAGGGCAGAGATAACGTATGTGGCCCAGGCGAATGCCAAAGCTCCTTCCATGAGTCCCTGATGTGTAAAAAGAAAATTTACATTAATGAATGCATTCCACTCGTGTATAACCAGGTACTTCCCAGGGGTAGAAAGGAGGCACCTAGAATCCCATGTGTGATTTAAGGCATCCTCCACCTTCCTCCCCCAAAAGGCTCACCAAAAAAAAAAAAAAAAAAGAAGGATGTGCCTTATTCCCCTGAAACAAAGCAAAGAGGGCATCATTTGTGACCGAGTTTTTAAACTGTTGAATTGCCTATTGTTGAGTCCCCTACCTCCACTTTACGTCCTTTGTCAATCATCTTACACAGTTCTACTTCAAAAGAGAAAGATTACCTTGTCTCTCTAATTTGCTCTCATTCTTCAGGCTGAGGGTATGAGTTAAAGCAGCATAAGATTCTATTTCTTAGGGCTCCGGGGCCCTTATTTCCTTTATTGGAGCAAGAAGTTGTTAGCCCGACGCCTAAGATAGTCTATTTTCCTCTTAGAGAAAAGGATTTTGTCATCCCTACTTCAATAAAAAGTTTTATTAGAATTTGTCAAAATTGCTTTCATTTGGATTGTCTGTCATGATTATCTCCAAATTATGGCACTTTCTTTTCCAGAAACCGGGAAAAATGAATGAATGAGCTCAGAAGGTTTAACTGATTGTGTGGCTTTAAAGCAAGGCTCTATCATCATCCCCAGGGATCAGTTAAACAGAAAGAGCTTTTAGCTCCGGAGCAATGAACTCTTTAATATTCAAACTTCAGGAAAGATTCAGGTGAGAGCGCCTCTTTTTCCACGTCTACTATAGAAAACCTGCGCCCCCTGGTGGTGAATCGATTCCCCTCTTGTAAAGAGCCCGGCTCCGCAGATGAGAATCAGCCGATACTGTTAACAGTTGCTCTTGCTGAGCTGCAACAAACTGCCTCTTACTCCAAGCAGGTGTAGTGAGTACTCCTGAGCATCCCTTGCTGTAAATTCAGATTTTTGTGTCACGGAACAGTAAACTACATAAAATGTTTCTGTTCTGTATCATCGGGGCATTTATGTATCTAAGGCCAGGTTACATCTCAAAGGAAATATGACATGAAAAAAAAAGGCATCAGTAAATTTAGTAGAGTTCTCCTTGGTATTGGAAGGAGACGAGTTCATTTTAGCACAAGAGCAGAATCTTAAGCGGAGTTCCCTAAGTCCTGCCCCAGGTGCAGATTTTGGAGAAATGGAAAGCTCATCAGGAGACAATCAAAAAACATGAGTCCCATCACTATCGCTGTTTTACTGTGCAACTTGAGACAAAGCTATAGATTAGTTTGTGCTTTGTTTTTTTCCTTTTTATTTGCAAAGCAGATAAATGGTGCAGCGACTACTCATTGACTAGAGAAAGCATGAAAACGTATTTTGAAATAGAATTGGTTGCCATTACACAGTAAATAATAATTATAAGCATCATTATTGGTTTGCAAGGTAAGTTCTAAAGCCCCTGTTTTAAGTACATTAGCTTTACAAACATCCAGGAATACTAGTGACTTGCCACAGAAGAGGGTAAGAAGAGAGAGGTTTTAGTTACACTGCTATAGATCCTGAATATCAGACAAATATATTGGTTACTAAATCAATAAAAGTTGTTGTTGTTGGGAGGGGCGGAGGTTAGTAGCACAGTGTTGTCTTTGTGTTAATTGGCTCTTTATTTTTAACTTTATGAGTAATTGATCCTTGTGAAGCAGTCTAAGAAAAAAAAAAAAAACATAAATCTCTTCCCAATCATCTCTCCTGCCATAATAGCCCCCCTTCTTCAAAGATAACCACTCCTACTCCTTTGACATTTATCTTTCTAGAAATTTCCCTATGAATCTATATGTATGAATCTATACACAATAAAATGCAGAGGTTGTTTTGTTTTTTGTGCTATATAGATTGCAAAGGAGAAAAAACCCCAATCAAACTGGTTTAAGCTAAAAATCATGGGGGAAATGGAGACTTTATCAGCTCTTGTCTCTAAAAAGTCTATAATAGGCTGATTTCAAAGTAGCTGGATGAAGGACTCAAACTCCAGGATGTCACCAGGAGGAGAGACCTTGCTCCATCTCTGCATTCTGCTTCTTGCTAGTTAAGCTCCACTTTCAAAAGCCACCTGACAGTCACGCGGCTAAAGGAAGCTCCAAACTCTATCCACTAAGGGTCTAAGATCTAATTCTATATGTCTAAGGGTCAAAAAAAAAAAAAGGATTTCTTTCTCTGAAGTCCTTAAAAATGTATTGTACAGTATCCAGTTGGATCGGTCAATTATGTGCCCATCCATAACCCAATTACCATAGTTGAGAGATTGCTTGTTGACCAGTGAGGGCCTAACTGTGCCCACACCTTGAGCTATGAGTGGAAGTAAATCGTATGGCTGAGGTTGTGAAATCCAGGGTACTATTTTGCTAGAAGACAAGTAAAGAAATACTGGACCATTAAACAAACAAGTTTGAGTTACCGTAAGTAGCTAGTACAATGACAAGGCATAAAAACCAAGTAAAGAATTTCAAGAATGAGAGACTAGCTAAGAGAATCAAATATATTGCATAGACATCAAAGAGAATAAAAATTCATATAAAATCATTGAATATTACTATGAGAAAGTCAGTGGTAAAGACCTAATGTATACCACCATGACAATAGTTAATAGTTAATAATATGTTGTATACTTTAAATTTGCTAATAGAGTATATCTTAAGTGTTTTCGCAAAAAATCCTATTAGGTGATGAATATACTGTATGCTAATTAGCTTGACCGTGGTCATTATTTCACAATGTATGTGCATATCAAAATATCACATGGGGGCAGCCCCTCTGGCCCAGCGGTTTAGTGCCGCCTTCAGCCCGGTGTGTGATCCTGGAGACCAGGGATCGAGTCCCACATCAGTCTCCCTGTGTGGAGCCTGCTTCTCTCTCTGCCTCTCTTTCTCTCTCTCTCTCTCTCTCTCTCTCTCTGCCATGAATAAATAAATAAAATATTTTTAAAAATATATCACATGGTACACCTTAAATATATACAGTTTTTATTTATCAATCATGCCACAATAAAGCTGGGCTGAGGGAGTCAAAGGTGACTGCTGAGAATCAGAATGTATGTTCAGAAACTCAGTAATGCCAGAATCCTGCCCCACTGACCATTCCTCCTTTCTTTTTTTTTTTTTTTTTATTATTTATGATAGTCATACAGAGAGAGAGAGAGAGAGAGAGGCACAGAGACACAGGCAGAGGGAGAAGCAGGCTCCATGCACAGGAAGCCCGACGTGGGATTCGATCCTGGGTCTCCAGGATCGCGCCCTGGGCCAAAGGCAGGCGCCAAACCGCTGCGCCACCCAGGGATCCCCCCATTCCTCCTTTCTGTACATATAATAGACAATAGCAGCACCAGAATAAACATCCTGTATTGTTAATAGGTACAAAGGTAAAGTGTAGGTCCCATGCCATGGTTATGAAATATAACAATAGGTGCTTAGGAGGTCCTCCAAAATCTTGCCTTTCTTTGACTGGCTCTAAGGAGGAGTAGGAAAGATGGGATGAAGGAGGAAAGAATGCAGGATAAGAAAAAAGGACAATCAGCATGCCCCACTAGACCAATGCCATATCTAGATCTGCTTACTACAGGGAGACATGGAGAGGAAACACAAAAGAAAGCATGAGTCATGGATGATATTTTAACACACATTGATCCTGTCCATTAATAACCATGACCCAACCAGGAATAGAACCTGTAATACAACGTAATATCTCCTTCTCTTTTGCAGTGCCTCTCCCCATGCAGAGTCTTTGAAAAGAGTGATTTCAATTAAGAGAAAATTAGCAATTGGTAAATGTAATAAAGGAAGGAAGAGCTTAACGAGTTATCAGGATTAAGAGTAAGGGTGGAGGTGTCAAGCATGACTTGAATTTACTCATATGCTGAAGTGAAAAAAAGAAATGGACAAATCAACAGCCTGAATGATTGACAGAGCCAAGTCCCAAAGAAGACAAGGACGATAAGAGCGAGATCATTAGAGGAGAGGCTAATCTAGCCATCGGGAGAAGGAACACTTCTTTCTCTGAGAAAAAAAGGGCAAGCCAAAAAAGGTAGTAGAAAAGAAGAACACCGTATTAATAACAGGAGTGGGGAAAGAGCTCTATTAAACGAATAATAGGGCGGGGAAGTGGGGATGGAGTAAGCCTAGATACTGTATGAACACAAGTTCATATCTTTGCTCTGCTACTTATTTGTGTGACTTAAGCAACTTATTTGTCTAAATTTCAGTTTTTTCTTCTGTAAAAGGAGGATAATAATATTGTATCAGTATTTATATAGTTTCAATTCTGAATGGCAGAAAATCCCACTCAGACTATGTTATTATATACTACAGAAATGAATTATTGCATGAATTTGAATATTCAACGTAGGCAGCATCAGGAATGTATGGTTACTCTTTGAAAAATGGTATTGAAGTTCCAAATTCTATCCTTTTCTCCTCTCTACTGTTCTTTTTTTTTTTTTTTTTTTTAGATTTTTATTTATTTATTCATGAGAGATGCAGAGACAGAGTCAGAGACACAGGCAGAAAGAGAAGCAGGCTTCCCACAGAGAGCCTGATGTGGGACCCTGAGCCAAAGGCAGATGCTGAACCGCTGAGCCACCCAGGTGCCCCTCCCCTCTACTATTCTTAGTGTGCATATTAGTTTGTCACTCCGCTGGCTTCCCCCAAATTGGTAGAAGGACACTAACATTTTGAGATAACATATTTTTCCAATGTATACAGAAAAATATAGTGCCTAGTCCCTATCCTCAAATGTAATCTTTTCCACGTAGTGAAAGAGCCACATGACCATATATTAAAATACCCGACAATACAAATCATAGTGTAACACATTTTTGCTAGAGACAAAAATTCCAGTAGCACTCAACTTTGACTGTAGCGTGTCAAAATATTTCTTATTGACCTAAACGTGTAGCTACAAATAATAACAGTTAAAAGAAAACAGGGATCCCTGGGTGGCGCAGCGGTTTGGCGCCTGCCTTTGGCCCAGGGCCCGGTCCTGGATATCCGGGATCGAATCCCACGTCAGGCTCCCGGTGCATGGAGCCTGCTTCTCCCTCTGCCTGTGTCTCTGCCTCTCTCTCTCTCTCACTGTGTGCCTATCATAAATTAAATAAATAAATAAATAAATAAATAGTTAAAAAAATAAAAAAAATAAAAGAAAACAGGTTGGCTTGGCATTTCAAGAAACCCTTTAATTAAATAGGATCCAGCAATCTGAAATGAGAGCAGTGGGAAGTATTAGTTTCAAAGTAGAATCACTAATGAAATTAACAACTCACCTTCTTTAATTGAGAAGTGATTAATTTTATGTGACGCTGCTTCTTCAGCAAGGCTCAATCTTTTGGCTAGTAGTTGGAAATACTTTTCAAAGGTTATCTTGTGACATGGTTAGCTCCTCATTAATCACTTTGTTTTTTTTTTTTAATCACTTTGTTTTAAACAATTCAGTAGGTTTTGTTTTGCATTTGGAATCCAAATTGTAAAATCAATTGTAATATTGACTCTGTCTGAGGTTGTAAGCATGGTAATATTATGAACCTGCTATGCCATGTTAGGTGTATTTATCATGTTAAATCTAAATGAAATACCCATCTGAAACAACCAACTTATATTTTATACTTGCTCTGTGAAGTTATTTGGTTAAATTAATAAATTCCTGTTTCCTATTCTATCCTCTTAACTCAAGGGAACCAAAAACTTTTGGTGATACAAATTGTGTTAACTTATTGTCCATATAAATTGCATAGCATTAACAAAGACTGCTTTGAAGGATGCTTTTGTCTTCCCAGCAAGTAGTCCTTGAACATGTAAAATATGATCATTAAAATAACTTCAGGCAAAAAAAATATTTCAGTAAGAGTGGCCAGCCTCAATGTTTCCAAAAGAATGCTATGATAATTTTCTTCCAGACACTCCTTTACAATTTTTACAATGTATACCATGGAATATTTTTTATATCTCAAATACACTAAATGACACTTGAGCAATGCTGAAATTACTTTCATCTGATTTTCATGCTGAGTCAATAAGTGGGACATAGAACCTTTACGGTAAAAGAGAGTAGCATTCACCACTCTCTTCCTGTGATTTTCTTAAACTGGGACTCTTACAAAATGTGTCTTCCTAAGTGCAATTAGAGAAGTTTTATCTATAAACCAACTCACAATTTAAAAAGAGCATCTTAAAAAAAAAAAAAAAAGAGCATCTTTAGCAAATGAGAGCAGGACTTGTGTTTGCCCTGTTTACCACCACACCCCCCGAGTCTAGCACATTGTTGGTACATATAGGGGCTCAATAAATATTTACTGAATGAATGCATGAATGAATGATTCAATAAGTGTGTGAGTGAGTGCTATCAGTCTGTATGGAATCTGTTTGGCTTGGGTCCATAAATCATCACTTTCCACATCTATACATAATAAAATGAAATAACAGTTTGAGATAATATGAAGTATTTGTATAACATACCACCTGACCCCAGCTCTATACATAGGTCAGGCAGTGTCAGATTTTAACAAAACATGTTTTTTTCTTAGGAAATACATAGCAAAAGGGCGCCTGGGTAGCTCAGTCAGTTAGGTGTCTGCCTTCAGTTCACATCATGATCCTGGAGTCCTGAAATCAAGCCCCATATCTGGCTCCCCGCTCAGCGGTAAGTCTGCTTCTCCCTCTGCCCCTCCACTTGTTCGTATGCTTGCTCTCTCTCTCTCTCTCTCTCAAATAAATAAATAAAATCTTAAAAAAATACATAGCATAGACTATAGATTTTAATAGAAATAAATATACCATTTCTTAACCATTTACTTTATGCAAAGCACTTTCCTTTGCATTGTCCTCATTCCCAGTATTTTCTTACTGCCCATATATAAAAAAGTTGATCATATAGATCATTACATATCAAACTATTGAAAGAGACAAAATCATGGTTAATTTCAGTGGAGAATAGAGATCAATGGACTGAAATTTAATATTTTTAAAAAATAAAATGGTATTTATTTTCTCCAGCTCAAGCTATGACATAAAAACCAAAATTGTTACAATAGAATTATTCTTTTTCCTAATTGATACCAAAATTGTTGATGAAATGTCAACTGATCAAATTAAATGTAAATAATTTTGATTTGCTTGGGTTTTATAATCTTTTTTTTTTTAAGATTTTCTTAATTTATTTGACAGAGAGAGAGCACTGGCAGGGGGAGTGGCAGGCAGAGGAAGAGGGAGAGGCAGGCTCCCAGCTGAGCAGGGAGTTTATTTAATTTTTTTTTAAGATTTTATTTATTTGTTTGACAGAAGGAGAAATAGAGAGTTTTTTTTTAATGATTTTATTTATTTATTCATGAGAGGCACACAGAGACAGGCAGAGACATAGACAGAGGGAGAAGCAGGCTCCCTGTGGGAACCCAATCCACCAGACCCCGGGAACACGCTCTGAGTCCAAGACTCAACCACTGAGCCATCCAGGCACCCCTTGAGAGTGGGTTTTATAATCTCCTTAATTTTTACATTCATCTGGCCTGTTAGTGATTACCCTTTTGTCATTAATTTGGGGAAATCCTAGGTTACGAATAGCAAAGCACAACTTTGGTGTGCTATCTCCACTATAATAGACATCTTATCAGCTACTAACCAGACATATGATCACTTTACTTATCATTCTGTAGTTTTGCATATTACTCTAAAGAAAAATGTCTAATAGAAGAAAAACTGCATAAATCCCCAAACATAGAATAGGATACATAATTTAAAAATCTTTGAAAAGGAAATCTTGACAATTTTAAAGCTAAATTCTAAGTCAATATACTTATCAATCAATGGTCTGTCATCTTGAAGTTACTTTGAACTCTATGGAAAACAAGAAAGGGATGAACTATTTTAGCAGATCAATCAAAAAAAGAAAGGAAGGAAGGAAAGAAGGAAGGAAGGAAGAAAAGAAAGAAAGGAGAAAGAAAGAGAAGGGGAAAAAAAACTTCCAAATGCACAAAAGCATTCCTTAGATTGCAATACAAAACAAATGTGTTTCTGAGCTGAAGAGCTAAGATAATTTCATTATTTTCTTTAAATCACTGAATTGTTATAAGAGATGTTTGGATGACTACTGAAAAATTCAGTAAACATGTTATTGCTACTGGCTAATGATGACAGATATTCATCAGGGAGTGATTTGGTAAGAAAATAAGAATGTAATAGTGCACTGACAAGAAAAGCAAAGTCAATTTCTTCTGTATGATCTTTGTTTTGTAAAATTGCCATGAAATTTCCATGCAGGAGCCCTGGAGTAATCACAGCTATTTCTCACAGACCTACAGGCTAAGTGTAGACTTGGCTTTCAATTATCATACTGATG
Organism: Canis lupus baileyi; assembly: GCF_048164855.1. Lineage (NCBI taxonomy): Eukaryota > Metazoa > Chordata > Mammalia > Carnivora > Canidae > Canis > Canis lupus. The sequence goes on along the minus strand of NC_132862.1, from coordinate 13,722,950 downwards.
GAAGAGAGACTCAGTGTGAGTGAAAGGGGAAAAAAAGCAATCAACTATATATACTCATAATTTTAAAGCCTCTATTGACATTAAAAAATAATGCTTCAGGTTTTTGTTATACTGTAGATATGTCTTTTATTTTTAAATAAAATGTTTAAATTGCCTTGTATCTTTTATTTTTAAAACCTATGTAGTTTTAAATTTTTTTCTTTTAAAAATTATCTTCTAATACCACCTGTATTTTTTTAAATGTCCCAACTTATAGTAGGTATTTATCATACTTTGTGATCTCCTCACACACTGGGGCCCTCCCTGTTTGGAAAACTGCTTGTATGATGAGTCTCACTTTGCTAAAATAGAAGCCAGAAGCTCACTTTCCCCAGCAATGCCTGGAGTTAGGAGCGGGTATGTGACCCAGGCTCAGCCAATCAAACACATCTGCACAAGGCTTTAATTAAAAGAGAGTAACACAAACAGGGACATCCATCCCAGTGAGGATGGCAGAGACTGGTAGAGGGCATACATACAGCCTAGAAAGGTGGCAGCACTGGGGCTAGTGGGGATGTGCCATGTCCAAACTTGGCAGCTGGAGCTGTGGTATTTTCACTAAGTAGCAACAGCAGGAGGGTCTCCACTGTAGAAGCCTGGATATAATTGGAAGCATAGCTTCTATGTATGATTCTATGGTCCTGGCAAAATTCTGTGATTTCATACATATATTATGTAATATATATATATATTCATACATATATTATGGCATATATATGCCATAGCACAAATGCTAGGAGAGGAGAAATGAAAGTATACACTTGTAGAGGTGAGGCATTGGGCAAAATAAGTGCAGGGGAGAGGGAGAGGCAGATTTCCAGTTATGAAGTGAATAATCATGAGGATAAAAGATACACCATAGGGAATATAATTAATGATGTTGTAATAGCATAGCATGTATATAGATGGTGGCTACTCTTGTGGTGAGCACAGGATAAAATAGAGATGTGGAATCACTATGTTGTACATTTGAAACTAATGTAATATTGTGTGTCAACTATACTGGAATAAAAACAATTTAAAATATACACTTGAATATTATCATTCTATATGAAATGACATATTACATATATTAAAGACATAGAACATAAAATTTAGATCACCAAAATAATACAAAGGAGATTACAGTAATTTAGCAAAAAAAGTAGATAAAGTGAATTTAAAAAAACCTTTAATCCAGAAAAAAAAAAAGCCATAAAAAGAGGGAAGGGGGAATGAAAAACAGGGGGGAGGCTGGATAATAAATGGAAAATAGTGGATGGTCAACTTAAGCTCAACCATATCAATCAATAGTCGTATTGAAGGCAAAGATTCTAAGGGCACCAATTAAAAGACAAAAATGATCAGATTGGACATAAAACTCAAAAACCAACACTAAATGTAAATGATTCATTAAAGGTTATGATATTTATTTTTTATATTAAATGTAAAAAGATGAACAAAGATACAGATTGCTATAAAAAAAGATATAGATTGCTAACACAGTCAAAAGAAATCTAGAGTGGCTATATTAATACAAACAAGATTTTAGATCAAACAATATAATAAATCATTTCATAATGATAAAGGAGTCTATTAAGATTACACAATCCTAAAAGTTTAGGCATCTAAAAGCAGTTTGAAAATACATGACAGACAAGGAAATCAGTCAAAACCACAGTTACAGTCAAGGATTCAATATCCCTCTCTCAATAACTGATAGAACTTATATACAGAAAATAGTATGTCATAAGCATATTAAAGATTTGAATAACACTTTCAACAACGTTAATCTAATTGATACTTGAAGAAAATTTCTAACCACCAATAGCAGAATACACATTCCTTTCAAATATATAAGAAACCGATAATCCAAGTTAAATCATATCTTGGGCTTCAAAACTAGTGTTAATACATTTATAATGACTCATGACATCCATAGTATATTCTCTGATCACATGGAATTAAATTGGAATCAACACTAGAGAGTCCCCAAATATTTTAAAATAAATAGCATACTTCTAAATAAACCAGAGGTCAAAGATGGAATCTCAAGGGAGATTAGAAAGAATTTTGAACTGAATGAAAATGTTAACACAACAAATTAAAATTTGTGAGAGCCCACTGTAACAACTCAGAAGAAATTCAGAGCACTAAACACCCATCATTGAAACAGAAATAGATCTCAAATCAATGACCTCAGCTTCAAACTTCAGACACAAGAAAAGAAAAAGCACATGAAACTAAGCAGAAGGAAGGAAATAATAAAGGTCAGAGTGGAAACCAATTAAATGAAAAACAGTAATAATCAGTGACACTGAAGCTGGTTCTTTAAAAAGATTTTATTAAAATGATAATTTTCTCATTAGACTGATCATGGAAGAAAGAAAACACAAATTACTAGTATTAAGAATGAGAAAAAAAATAAAAATAAAATAAATTAAAAAAATAAATAAATAAATAAAGACAAAAAAATGAGAGAGGTGACATCACTGTACATTCCACAAATATTAAAACAATAATAAGAATATTATAAACATTTCATGCCAAAAAAATTTGTGAAATGGACTTGGCCCTTAAAATAGATGAACTACTAAAAAGAAATAGATAATCTGAATAGCCTTAGATCCACTAAGAAACCATGCATGTGTAATTTAAAACTTTTCCATGAGGAAGATTCCAGGTCCAATTGGCTTCACTGGTGAAGTTTACAAAACTCTTTTTTTTTTTTTTATTTATTTATGATAGTCACAGAGAGAGAGAGAGAGAGAGAGAGAGAGAGAGAGAGAGAGGCAGAGACACAGGCAGAGGGAGAAGCAGGCTCCATGCAGGGAGCCCGATGCGGGACTCGATCCCGGGTCTCCAGGATCGCGCCCTGGGCCAAAGGCAGGCGCTAACCCGCTGCGCCACCCAGGGATCCCCCCTACAAAACTCTTAAGGAAGAGATAATGTGATTCCACACCAACTCTTTTAGAAAATTGAAGAGAAGGGAATACATTAGCATTCTCCTAGTTCTAAAACCAAAGACATTACAAGAAAACAACAAAACCTTCATATACATAGATGTAAAATTTCTACACAAAGCTTAGTAAATTAAATCCAACGGTACATTAAAAGAATACATAAGGACAAGTGGGTAGTCCTAGCAATGCAAAATTGGTTTTCCATTCAAAAATCAATTGATATAATCCACTATGTTAAAAACTTATTTTAAAAAAGCCATATGATCATGTCAACAGATGCAGAAAAAATTTTGAGAAATACAACATCAATTTCTGAATAAGGAAAAAAATTCCAAGCAAGCTAGGCATAAAAAGACAACTTACAGACTGGTGAAAAATATTTGCAAATTTTATATATCATAGAAGACTCATATCCAGAAAAAATAAAATACCTGAAATTCAATAATACAGCAAAAAAACTCAATTAAAAGGTGAGCATAATAATCAGAAAAACACTTCATCAAAGACCATATATAGATAGCAAATGTGCATGTGAAACAATGCTAAACATTCAATAGTTATCAGGGAAATATAAATTAAAATCCACGATGAGTTACCTCTATATACCTAATAGAATGGCTATTCTACATACCTAGTAGAATAGATCTGCTAAAAATAAATGTACTGACCATATAAAATGTTGGCAAGAATGTGATGAGACTGGAACTTTCATCTGTTGGTGAGGATGTAAAATAATACAATCACTTTTGAAAATAGCCTGGCATTTTCTTTAAAAAGTTATAACATATACCTATCCAACCATCCCACTCCTAGGTATTTTCTATGAAGAAAGAAGTACATGTCCTTAGAATGTTTCCTTAATGTTCATAGAAGTTTCATTTGTAATGGACAAAGAATGAAAACAACCCAAATGTCCATCACCAATGAATAGACACATTGTGGTATATGTGTACATCAAAAACTAATCAGCAATAAAAAAATAAAGAACTACTGGTATGTCACAATGTAGATGAATCTCAAAATAATCACGCTGAGTGAAAAACCTGGCAAAAACAGTACATACTGTAGAATTCCATATATATATAAAGTTATATTAAATGTAAACTAATCTCTGATGAAAGAAAGCAGTTACTGGTTGTCTCAGGATGGCATTGGGGGAAGGAGGAAGAAATTTCAAAGGGTCTCAAAGAAGTATTTGAGATGGATGGTTATGTTCCTTACCTTTTTTGTTGTTGTTGTTCATGACCTTGATTGTGGTGATGGGTTCTCAGTTGTCTACATATGTCAAAACTTACCAGATGTTATACTTTAAGTATATGCAATTTATTGAATGTTAACTGTACCTCAATAAAGCTGTCTTTAAAAGCTTAAATATTTATACATCTTGTTTCAGAAAGACATAAAATATTTTTTTCTATTTTATATGCTGACTTTATTATTATTTTAGCATGTAAAACTTTTTGTCCGTGAGGAAGGGAAGGTTGGGGGGAGGATAGAAAGAAAGGGTTTCAGTAGAGCATCATGAAGCTGTCCTATCTCCTATTTTCTCCCCAGCCCTGTATTCCTCAGAGATAAGAAAAATTGAAAACACCAATTTCTAAAAAATCACTGATCTTTGGATTTTTTTAATTTTTATTTTTTGGTTTCAAGCAGTTCAACTAAAATCTCGTCTGACTCAGAAGTGGTACCCGAACGGTAACACTAAGCTATTAAGACATTTAAAATACACTTGTTTATTATTATAATATCCATGAGTTAGGTGTACTAAGAAATAGGAATTATATATTTTAAATGCAGGATTTCTTCTAATCAAAAGTTGCCAGAAAAGATACGTACTTATGCTAAGTGGGCAAACTATGAATCATGTGACATAAACAGAATAGGGCTTATGAGACTTCTGTGAGTAGGCAAAAGAATCAGATACTCATAAATTGAACCCGGTGATGTGATTTCTATAAGCTGTAAATTGCATTGATGTAGGAATACAAGCAATGCTAAACCCGTTCCATCAGTTGCTAACAAAAGCTAGTCAGCTTCAAAGTCAAAAGCTCTGGTCGTGAAACCAAGCAACCATATGCTGAAATTTGTTTAGGATGACAATGATTTTTCTCATTAAGTAAGCATGTCTCAACTATTAAAAGTTTTAGAACTAAGTACAGTTGATCTTTGGACAACACAGGTTTGAACTGCGTGGGTCTACTTTTATGCGGGTTTTTTTTTCAATAAATACACTGGGAAAATTTTTAAAGGTCTACATCAATTTGAAAAAAACTCTCGGATGAACTGTATAGCTTAAAACTACCAAAAAAATTTGAGAAAATTTAAGTATACATAAGCTATACATAGATACCAGTCTGTTGTATTGTTTACTATCATAAAATATACATGAATCTCTTATAAAAAGTTAAAATTTACCAAAATTAATGCACACACAGATCATGCATAATGCCATCGACAGTCAAGAGAAATGTAAACAAAGATAAAGATGCAGTATTGAATCATAACTGCATAAAATCATTTGTTGTTCATGCTGTACTGCTGTAGTAATTTCATAGCCACCTCCTGTTGCAGTGAGCTCAAGCTTCGTGAATATCCACTTAAAATGCCCTGTGTTGCTGTCTCCACGTGAACCATAAATGCGCCATCACAGTAAAAAGTATTCTCTCCCTGTTCTTGCCATTAGTATGGTTTTTGAGGAGTCAATGTTATACTTAGATTTTCAACTGCATGTGGGGTTGGCTCCTAACCCTTTCATGATTCAAGAGTCAACCATACAGAAATGCTAAGGAGAATCAGAATTCATCATATTAACATTTCTATGTTATGGAATTTTAGTATATTTGAAATGTCCTTGTAATTTTTTTAAAAAGGGCCTTTTAGGGCAACATATGCCATGCATGTGTTCTAATTTAATCATTCAGTGGTTGATTTAGAATTTTGGCTTTAAATTAAACCCTTATTACATTGAAGTATTTAAGAGTATACATTAAAATATTTAAAAGAACTTAAGAATCAAATAAATATCTTTATAAGAACTAATTTTATACTTGAAAAAATTTTAAGTCATATAGTCAAAGGCCTTAAGGAAATTGAGTATGTTATTTTTTTATATAAATATACATGCTTAAATTAATAAATATATATTATATGAAATATATTATAATATAAATATATTATTATATGAAATATAAATATGTCTATATAAATGTAACCATATATTTATATTTCATATTTCAAAATATTAAAGGGGACCTATCAAACATATTTCAGAAACTGCTAAAATTTACTAAACTTTATTTTTTTTAAATATTTATTTATTTTAGGAGGGGTAGGAGCAGAGGGAGAAGTAGAGAGATTCTCAAGCAGATTGCGCTGGGCTTAGAGCCCTATGCAGGGCTGGATCTCACAACCCTGAGATGACAACTTGAGCCAAAACCAAGAATCTGATGGTCAACCAACTGCACCACCCGGGTGACACTAAGATATGCTGAACTTTGAAATAGGTTTGTATTTTAGCTTAAAACTTTAAAGAAGAGCGTTGATCAATTATTTCAGATTTTAATGTCAAAGGAAATCCTTGGATGACTTATTCTGCACTGAGAGAGTGTCCTTTTTTTAAGATTATTTTTTTGAGAGAGAGAAAGCAAGAGCATGAGAAGGGAAAGGGGCAGAGGGAGAGGGAGAAGTAGATTCCCCACTGAGCAGGGAACCTGATGTGGGGCTCAATCCCAGGACCCTGGGATCATGACCTGAGGTGAAGGCGGATGCTTAACAGACTGAGCCACCCAGACACCCCTGAGAGACTATTCTTAAGGGTATAAAAATCTCACATTTAATAAGACTTTCCTATTTTCATTATTTGTCCCCCATTTCTATTGTGTCTTAAATTCTTATAGTTTTAGCCTACAAATTATCCTGTCAGAGAATTTTCGGGAATCTAATTCTCAAGGTTGCAGAGAACTGCATATGTATGTATATATTTGTGTTTCTTTTATTAGACTCTGAGTTTCATGAAAGTGGAGATCACATTTTATTCTTCTTTGCCTTCTATGGGCTTGGTAGCAAGCTTGGCACAAAGTGGTTTCTCAATAGATGCTCAACAGGAGCTCAGTATTCCCTGGTGAACAAATTTGTTTTTCTTAACCAGAGCCCTTCCCTAGAACTTGTACACAATTAATCCCAGTATTAGGACCCCTGGCTCTTGTTGTGACCATATCTCTGGAGGCTTTTGGCTGCTTAATATCTGACTCCCTCTCTGACGTTTGGAATATTTGCTAGTCTTCCAGTCTTGGTGGAGGCCTCTACAACAACCACAATGGCCAGATATTTGTTCTCCATAATCTCTGGCAGCTACACGGTGGGTTTATGGTCTACATTAAGCCAGAATTTCACAGAGTTGGGAAAACATGCTATGTTTATAAAAGGTAAACTTAGATGTTTGTCTCCATATTCTATTATATTTTACATCATATTATTTACGTGTTTTGTTTATTCATCCATTAATTGATCAAATCATTAACCAACCATTGTTTATCTTGTGCCTATCATATGCCAATTACCCTACCAGGTCATGGGCTCATAGCACTGACAAGGAGAGATACAGACCCTTCCCTTATTGAGCTTAACTTCTAGTTTTGAAATTAATTTCTAGTCTTAAAAAAATGAAATAACTGCAAATTTTTTATATGTATTCTGCAGAAAACAAATATAAGGCTAGCTGAGATTTAAAAAAAAAATAATAATGGTGGTCAGTAGCCATGGAGTAGCATTAGGTTGCTTCCAGTTTTCTTTTTCTTTTTTTTTTTTTCCAAGTTTTCTTTAACAGGAAACATAAAGGGCCAGGATAATATTTTAAGCTAAAACTAAGAAAATGAAAAAGAGCTAGGCAAGCATAGTAGGAGGAAGACCATTCGTGGCACAGGAAACAGCATGATCAGGGCGCATGAGTTTGGGCAGAGTCTGTCCTTTAAATAAGTAAAACCAGATCATGTGACCAGAACACAGGGCACAGTGGCAGAGCGGGGGAGACTAATGGAGAAGACATGATTTGGGAGAAATAGAAGGGATGGATCTATGAAATCTCGTAGAATGAATGTCTTCCACTGATAAACTTTAGTAAATGTTTTTGATCCTCTTTGACGTTTTCTTCTCCTCCCTTGATCTTTTGAACTCTAGAATATGATATCAGATTATTTGTTTACTCTTTAATATTCTTGTAAGGCATTCTGCTCTTGTTAGCACTTTGTTATTGTATAGCAATTACAATTATTCATTTTTTGTAGTTCAAAATAATTTTTACTTATTTTTTAAGATTTTATTTATTCATTTGAGAGAGAGAAAGACAAAGAGGAGGAGAGGCAGAGGAGGAGGGAAAGACAGGATCCCTGCTGAGCAGGGAGTCTACTTGGGGCTCAATCCCAGGACTCAAGGATCATGCCCTGAGTCAAAGGCAGATGCTTAAGCAAACCAACTGAGCCACCCAGGAACCCCTAATTTTTATTTTTACTGTTAATTCTGCTATCCTCAGTTTCTCTGGGGCTTTTAAATGCCTGCTTCTAACATAATTCCTCCAGTGATGTTCCACTTGTATTTACTTTTGCCTAGGTATTCTTACATTTTCTGTTCAGTTCCACAACTTCCCTAAGCCATATATTTTTTGCTTCCTTACAAACGGATCATTGTTTTCACCATTTATCTCTCAAGCACAACTATAGCCTTGTCATTATAGTGAAATATTTTTCAAAAGTACTTTAGAATTTTTTTAAGTTGCACTTTTTAAAAAATATTTTATTTATTCATGAGAGACACAGAGAGAGAGGCAGAGACACTGGCAGAGGGAGAAGCAGGCTCCCCACAGGGAGCCCCATGTGGGAAGGCTGGGATCACTCCCTGAGCCAAAGGCAGACGCTCAACTGCTGAGCTACCCAGGCATCCCTGAACTGTTTTTTGTTTGTTTGTTTGTTTGTTTGTTTTTTGCCTCTGAATTTCCTCATTTGTCTTTTCTTGCTTTGTTGCTCAAAGAAACCTAGACTTGAGTGGACCTCAGAGAGTCTTTAGCCTCTGAACTTCATTTTACCAAAAAGCTCCTTTTAATTTATTATTCATTATGCAGTGTTTAACAATCTCATACGTAATACTCCCACTTCTGAGTTTCTTTTCATTCAAAATGGCCTAACTTTTCACGACTCTTTACAGTTGGTGTGATAAATGTCTATGTAGGCTTTCTTAGCAAAACTTGAAAATAGAATAGTTAAAACACACATGCACACATGCACGGGCGCACTGAGGATTAATCATCCCTAAACTCCCAGGTAAACAGATTTGTCAGCTGCCACTCTTTTAGGCCAAATTTACATTCAAATCCGTAAAGTAATAAAAATGCTATTGCTAATATTAACCATTCTACCGGAAGTAAGCAATGTGACAAATAAGTCAAAAGACAGGTAATTAAATTAGGTCCTGTTTTGAATCTCTGCCATCCTTTGCAGAGCTCTCCGGGAGATGAGTGAAAGGAAAGCAGTCAGGCTTCCCCAGTTACCAGCTGGAATCCTCCACCCAATCTGCTCTCATCTCAAGGCTGGGAGGAAATCTTCCTCTCTCAGTCTCCTTCATTGGCCAAGGCTGTCCTTTCTTGCTTAAGAAGTTGGCTGACCTAATAATGCTTTTCAGTTTAAACATGTTTAAACATTTCCTTGGCTGCTAGTTGTCTAATCTGTTACTGAGAAGAAATGCCTCAGCAGAATTTCAGAGAAATGACGTTTCCCAGGTATTGACAAGGAAAATGTTGATGTGCATGTTACCATGGAGTTTTTGTGTCTGCTTACAGTTGCATTCCTTCGATGGCAGGTAAAGAACAGTCTAATTATGTGCAAAAAGCAACACTTCATGTTGGCAAGGTAGTTCATTAGACTTTGAAATATCTCCGTAAATCAGTTGTTTTCTTACTCTACTGCAAGCTCGCAATATATCTGCCTTAAACAATATTACTATTTACAAGAGCAGGATCCTGTTATTATAAAGCTGCAGAGATTTTGTGATGCAAATCATATATTTCTTTTTTTTTTTAAAGTATCTTGGGAAAGAATAAGATTCCATTCATGAGAAAACTCTTTATTTTTACTTATTTTTTGTTGATACAAGCATGTTTTCAGTGGTTCAATAAGAACATACTATAAATACTACTACACAGAGTTAATAAAAAACATATCATGTCTGTACATTCATTCAACAAATGGCCAAGACAGGCCATGGGTTTTGTCTCCTGGAAGGACTGTCCTGGACATGCAGGACGTGGACGGCTTCAGGACGGAGACCAGTCAATGGAAGCAGGAACGTAAGCCCTGGGTGAGGGCAGGGCTAACCACAGCTTGTGTTCTGAGGCAATGTCTCAAAAGCAGTTTTGTTGGAAATTACTTCATTTGCTAATAATTTAGGAAAATCTTCATTTTGTTTCTGATCCAAGAATCTGGAAAATCAAAATCAACAGACAGCCACTTGTGAGAGGAGGCAAGGTGGGTGACGTGCAGGGTGGTTGGTTCCATAGGAGACTCAGACCCAGGTCTCTCATGAGGCTCAGAAGCAGGCGCTGCCCATCTGGTTACACTCAGATGAGAAAACTCTTTATAAGAAATATTATAATAAGAAATAACATTTAATAATATTTAATAAGAAAATATTCTGATATTTTTAAGTATTCTATAGGTAATACTATCTCTTTGATAAGAAAAGATCATCACTGATGCTCTTTGTGGCTGCTCTTCCTAAGGACAAGAATATAATGCCAGATGTTTTTATTTCCTGTTATCTCATACACTGCTGCTTTCACATGTCAAATTTCTATTAACTTGAAAGGTGGCACTGAACCCAGAATAAATATGTGTGTAAGGAGAAAATAAGGATAGTCACCACAGATGTGGAAAAAATGTATTAAACACACATCTATGCATTGTAGCCCTATCTTTTATTTTCAATCTATAGCTTTAGTACAGATTGAGGAAAGTGTGTGTTGATGAATAAACTGTAAATTAATTGTTGCTATTTAAAAACAATACACCTATAAGTTAATAGATAAATAAAACCACACTAGTGGCTACAAAATGAAAAGTACAAATGGCCCTCTACCCTTCTCCACACCCCTCCTACTTCTACCAGGACCATCCCCAAGAAGCAAAGAGGGGGGCAGCCTGGGTGGCTCAGCAGTTTAGCGCTGCTTTCAGGCCAGTGTGTGATCCTGGAGAGCCAGGATCGAGTCCCAGATCAGGCTCCCTGCATGGAGCCTGCTTCTCTCTCTGCCTGTGTCTCTGCCGCTCTCTCTCTGTCTCTCTATCTCTCATGAATAAATAAATAAAATATTTTTTTAAAAAAAGAAAAGAAGCAAAGAGGGTCAATGATTTCTGCTTTTAGTTGTTTGGATGGTTATCATCAAGCTTGTTTTTACCTTTTAGCTAAAGGAACTTTAGTTACAGGGTCTTCCATGTGCAAAGTTCTCTGCCGAAGCCCTAGGAGTGGCTTTGGAGTGGATCCAGGTTATGCAGAGCCTAAAATTTATATGTTAGGGAAGATACACCTTAAAAAAAAAAAAAAAAAGAAACACACAGTTACAAAACGGTTACTGCTCTTCCAGGTGCCTTGGAACTAGTCCTTGCAAGTAAAGATTCCCAAAGCTTAAGCTTTATTTGTTTTAGGGTCAATTCACTCTGGGTTGTCATTTTTAGATTTATCGACAACATTAGACAAGATCTGTTGATAGCCTACTCAGAAGCATGCCTACCCTACCTATAAATTTCTCTTTCCCCATTTACCTTCTGGTTTTAGTTGTGCTATTGTGTTATTATATCGATAACCAAGGTTTATGACAGTCACTAAAATTATGTGTCCTACTCTTTGTGGGTTATTTTCAAAAGCCAACAAACAGCAAATACAATATTACTACATAAATTATATTTTCTATTGAATCAAACAATGTGGTTGAAGGCCTAAAGAAGTATATGTAATCTTGTATCATTAGATTTTCCTACTTTAAAGGGAATCTTCCAAGCACCTTATATGTATGATATTCTTAATTTCTCTCTAGATTTTTTTTTTTTAGCAAAACTTTTTCTGGGTAAGACTTTGCTGGCCCCTTTTTTTGAATGTTTGCTTTCACTTGCTGTATTTCTTTACACCTCCCTGGATTAACCCTTCAAGTAATTTTTCGATACAGTTTTGTAGGAGGTAGAGTTCACCAATGCCCTTCAAAATTGAATGACTTCACAGACAATTGCTAGTTTCAGAAAGTGTTCTTTATGCAAAAATTTCAAAGACAATTTTCATTTAGTTATCCCTTCTGGACTTTATCATAATAACAGGTCTTTAAGATAAGTTTCAAAGAAAATTATGGGAATGAAGGAAAGTGTGCTATGTATGCATAATGAGGTAATGTTTAATCCATCTTAAAATAAATACCATTCTGAAATGGAGACACCCTTTGTAATTGCTAAAAGGCATGCATTTATATGGACAAAAGCAAAGAGGAAAAAGTAGATGTTACACAACTCACCAAAAGAGTTACAATTTTCTAAAAATCGAAACATTTTTCCTAAAGGGTTCTTCTTCCTTTTTGTTTTCTCAGTATTCAGGTTAAGAACAGCCCTGCCTTGTGAACAATCAACAAATGCTCAGAATTCATATCGCAGAATGACTTCAGCAGTAGAATAAATACTCCTTCAACAATTCAATATACTAAAAGTAATAACCCTTTTCTATTGAGGCTTTTTGTGAAATAAATTGTTTATACTCTGCAAGTTGAGGAAAATAAGCCATTCTACTACATTTTTAATACTCTTGGAAATGCTACCTTTACAGTATCTAAAAGAGGCTCTATGTTCATCCTGGTAATTTCCTTAATATTTTCAACAATCATTACTGCTGGTGAAAGATGAGAATACCATTCTATGTAACTTTTTAGATGTGTGTGCAAAAAAAATGTGTTCATGACTCATTATTCCATGGGTACCCAATGATTCCAAATCTCTCCCTCATAGGAGTGAGTAGATTTGAGTAAATACAAGCTGACCTGGCCAAGATGATTGTTTTTTATGTGCTTATTGTTAGTCTAAATTGCTGTCCAGTGGAGAACTGTGCTTTTGCAATAGTCATGAGTAGGCTGAAGCAGGATTTAAGAACTGCTTTGGCACTAGCTGAGCTTTATGTTCATTTCCCATCCCTGACTTTCCCAACACCTCACCCTTTACCATTGTATCCATTATTATTGTGTTTTGAATCTATCCATCAATTTAGTACATAGCCCTGTGCTATGTCATATGAAGGAACCCCAAAGAACAATAATAGAAGTGCCCAAGTAGTTTATACTCAAGTGGAAGCAATGTTCCTGTGGAATTAGAGAACACTGATGCTGAATTGTGTGGTGTGGACTGGCAATACAACAGGTATTTGGAGAAAGCAATGATCACTCTTGGTTGTAATTGTATATAATTTAGGGTTCTTTGATTGCTAGTGAACGGGAACTGATTCTATAATGGAAGAAGAAAAGTTTATTGGAGGGAGATCATGATATCCTTATAAAATCTAGAGGAAGACTAGGATGCTACCCACAGAAATGACATAATCCAAAAGCTGAGCTACCTGAACTTCTTGATTATACTGTAAGAATGTTGTCCCAGGAATAAGTATATTCCATCTGTTTTTCTGTGTCGTCCTACTTCACTCACATATGAAAATCACAGGAGCTACAATGTGACTGTTTGGATTTAAGTTAAATAACAACTCCTTGGCAGTGGTAGACAGGGACACCTTGATTTACAATCCACAACAACTCTATGCGGACTGCTGCTTTTGCCTATGATGGAATAATACAACAGTCAGTTGTTTGAAAGCAACAGGCTGTGAATTAGCTCTCTGTTCCTCGGTACACCTCCGTTCTTAATTTGGAATCACAAAACGACAACCCAAAGACTACAAATCTAAACAATTTTCTCACAATATTTACTAGTGTAAATTGAATGATTCAATTTCCTGTTCCAAACTGGTAAACAACCTAAAGCAACAGGATTTGAATTGGAATTCTGGCTTAGGTTGTTTGATTTTGGATAAATTACTTCCTATAACCCTTCAGTTTCCAATTTTGCAGTGTTTTTATGGGGATTGGGGCCAATTCACCTAAGAACCTACCACAACAGATGCCCAAGATAAATGAAGGAATTGTATTATTATTGAATGAGCAAATGCATCTAGAATAAGCATAACCAATGAAGTAGATAAAGTTACTTTTCTGTTAAATAAAATCTCCTATTTTACACCTGCTAAAAATTATTAATTCAATGCATCCCTTTCAGATTCTTATTGAATGAGAAAAAGCATTAACTATTTTAAATAGAAAGAAAACAAAGACAGGAATTTTCCTGAAATGGTTCATGGGAAGAAAATTTCATATAACCTAGTCTTGTATTTTGAGACATGTTCACCCATTTGTTTCTTGGTTTTTGTGTGTGTGTGTGTTTTAAGGTAGTTGATGATTTGGGGTCAAGTTTACAAAAGGATAACATATCACCTGCTAATGGTAATTAGACTATCTGTGACTTTGATCAGCGCTCTGTTACCATATTTAATGTCATATTCTAAGTATCTTATTGGTAATCTGTATGTTGTTTGAGCAGTTAGAGTCCTGAAATCTAACAATAGGCAAAGAAAGTCACTTTGTACTGGAGGTGATAATTACTACTGATTTTTACCATGAGGAACTAGGTTTCCTGCTACAAAACGAAGGCAGGGAGATATATGTGGGGCCTATAGAGTGTCTAGAGATGTTCACTAGGTGTCAGGGACATTGCCTGGTGAAAATTGTGGATGGAAAATTGCAATGACCACAGCCTGACGAGCACAAGGAAATCAGATGCAGCACTGGGGGACCTCAGCTCATTTCACTAAATTTCTTACATTTTATCTTTTCAGATTCCAGCTCACCACCATATTAAAGAGGATTCTGTAACTGACTAGATTTAATGGAAGGGAAAAGGAGATATGAGTGGTAGGCAGACAGAATGGACTGCATTGGAACAACTCTTGTGTGCCTCTTCTAATCCTCTTATTTTGATTTTAGCTGTGGAGACTAGTTACCGTGAAGTCCTCAAGCAGATGCATTTAGGTACAATCTGTAGGTACATTGCCTCAGGCCAACACTAGGCACCTCTTTCTTCCTGCTAGAGGGCTTCTATTAGGCCTACTCATTAGATATTGCAGAACTCTCTTAGCATTCATGCTCCTGTAACTAAGAAGATCAGAGGTGTTAATGCCCTGTGGCCTAGCCCTTGAGCAATGGAGATGAGAGATAATTGATAAATGCTTTCTTCTTTTTCCCCTAGTGGATGGTTCTGAGATGCAATGCATTTCATTAGGCCTTCAGATGTTTGCAGGACTGAGTTCCCTGTCATCCAAAAGTGGTGGCCAAATCAATGTGGATTCCTCCACTGGCTTTCTCTTCTTCCCCATTTTTACTCTGACTCTCAATTGCTGTTCCCTGGGATCACATTCCCAAATAAATTACTCTCAAGTGTGCTTTTCACTCAGATGCTACTTTTGGAAGAAACTGGATTGAGATAAGAATATAATTTGTGAAAAAAAAGAATAAAATTTGTATTCATTGAAACCTTATTAGAAACTTATTGTGAGAAATCTCACAGAGGAAGACATAGACATGGTCAGAAGCACATGAGAAAGTGCTCCGCATCAGGGAAATACAAATCAAAACTACAATGAGATACCACCTCACACCAGTGAGAATGGGGAAATTTAACAAGGCAGGAAACCACAAATGTTGGAGAGGATGTGGAGAAAGGGGAACCCTCCTGCACTGTTGGTGGGGATGTGAACTGGTGCAGCCACTCTGGAAAACTGTGTGGAGGTTCCTCAAAGAGTTAAAAATAGATCTGCCCTACGACTCAGCAATTGCACTGCTGGGGATTTACCCCAAAGATACAGATGCAATGAAATGCTGGGACACCTGCACCCCGATGTTTCTAGCAGCAATGTCCACAATAGCCAAACTGTGGAAGGAGCCTCGGTGTCCATCGAAAGATGAATGGATAAAGAAGATATGGTTTATGTATGCAATGGAATATTACTCAGCCATTAGAAATGACAAATACCCACCATTTGCTTCGATGCGGATGGAACTGGAGGGTATTATGCTGAGTGAAATAAGTCAATTGGAGAAGGACAAACATTATATGGTCTCATTCATTTGGGGAATATAAAAAATAGTGAAAGGGAATAAAGGGGAAAGGAGAAGAAATGAGTGGGAAATATCAGAAAGGGAGACAGAACATGAGAGACTCCTAACTCTGGGAAACGAACTAGGGGTGGTGGAAGGGGAGGTGGGCGGGGGGTGGGGGTGACTGGGTGACGGGCACTGAGGGGGACACTTGATGGGATGAGCACTGGGTGTTATTCTATATGTTGGCAAATTGAACACCAATAAAAAATAAATTTATAAAAAAAAGAAACTGTGATACTGTAACACAAGATATTTATTTTTCTCACTTTTAAACAGATAAACTTATTAAAGTCAATAAAGACAAAAATGAAACAAAACATTTACTTTACAAATATTAAATATATCTAGATGATTTTAAAGTAGATATGTATTTCACCTATAAACATATTAATTTGTATCTCTAATATATAAGGCCTTTGAAAAATATAATAATCTCATTACCATATTTCTAAAACTAATATTTTAATATTATCTAATGCCTAATATACATTTAGGTTTCCCTAGGTATCTCATAAGTGTCTTTTTATAGTTAGTTTATTAGAGTCAGGATGTAATAATGTTGCACATTTTATTTTTATTTTTTTAATTTTTTTTTATTTATTTATGATAGTCACAGAGAGAGAGAGAGAGAGAGAGAGAGAGAGGCAGAGACAGAAGCAGGCTCCATGCACCGGGAGCCCGACGTGGGATTCGATCCCGGGTCTCCAGGATCGCGCCCTGGGCCAAAGGCAGGCGCCAAACCGCTGCGCCACCCAGGGATCCCATTTTATTTCATCAATATATATCTTGTGATTCTCTTAATCTGTAGCAAGTCTTTCTTTCCTTCCTTGTTTCCTTCCTTCTCTTTCTTTTTCTTTCTTTCCACTTGTTTATTGAAGAAATTGGATCATTTGTCCTATAGAATTTTCCACATTCTGGGTTTGGATGATTGTTTCTTCAAAGTTCACTTTAAACACCAACCCTTTATAAAATATGTAAGCATCGTCCCTAAAAAGTTTGTTCTGCAAAATTTATTACTGATTACTCTGGGAATGGTTTCTATCTCTGTGTCCTTGGTGCTGAATTTCTGATTTCCAACTTGAGTGCTTTGCATTCTCTAATGAACTGAGGCAAGGGAAAGCTCATTTCCTGTTCACTTGGAGGAAAAAGTGCTTCTTGTATTTGTGCTGAAAATGTATTTCTGCATTGAGTTGTATTTGGTTATTTATATCATACCTCATTCCATAATGATTTGAGGTATCATACAAATGTACATATAAATCAATTTTAAAACAATGTGTAAATAATTAAGGGGAAAAGGAACACTAAGATAGGAGAAAATAGGTATAAAACTTCAGGTGTCACTCTGAATAGAATGATGGATGCCAAGATACTTCATGTAAAACACTACTGGTCATTCTCTATGATTGTAACATATCAATGGTAGTACTGTTTTTACACTACTGTACACCAGGGCTTGTAACCATGCCTGGTCCAAGAAGAAGTAAAAAACTAGTCATTGACTGGCTACTTAACTAATTATGCCCAATCACACAGTCTTTATATGTGATTGAAGCTACATGAGCCATACAGATAATATGGACATAACTTCTATTATGTATGCATCTTGGTTCAGTCTTTCTGGGAATATGAAGACATTGAGAGTAGATAGCATGTAAGAAGAAGTTCAATAGGTTTCAAAGGTTTAGGTTTGAGGGTAAGACAGGAGAGAAAATTATTTCTAAAGTCTGGAAGTAACGATTAACTATATTCCTTCCATTAAAGAAAAAATCATATTTATATACATGTATTTTTATACATTGCATTTATAATAGCATTGTAAGAATAAGGAGCAACTCCAAGATGAAGTGGTGACTTGACATTTTACCTTAGTCACTGGGAAAAACACATCCTGTGATAAAGAACAGCGGTCTTCAGATTATATTCATAGAAGTAATTTGGAGCTGAAGATCATACATAGAAGACACTGAAATATTTAAGATTGGAACTATATATTTCTCTAAATGATGCCTAGATCTTAACATAGGAAACAAATAATTTAAAGCTAATATAAAAACATTATAAAACAAAAAATAGATCATTTTTTAAAATTAAAGAAAACTGAAACACAATGAAAGTATTACAAAAATATATTCAGACAAAAAATTCGGACAAAATAGGATTTTAATTTTTAGATGTAATAAAATGAATCCACACTTTCGTTTCTTATTAGGATCATTGACGTTTTCAGTAGGATTAAATAAAATTGACCTATTAACAAGAGTCCTTTAAAATGTAAATTGCTATGTTAATATAACATGAAATGATCAATTCTTATTCT
The DNA here is from genome assembly GCF_048164855.1 of Canis lupus baileyi. Taxonomy (NCBI): domain Eukaryota; kingdom Metazoa; phylum Chordata; class Mammalia; order Carnivora; family Canidae; genus Canis; species Canis lupus. The sequence goes on along the minus strand of NC_132862.1, from coordinate 13,704,379 downwards.
GTACTTGGCATTGTCAGGCACTGGAGGCAAGGAAAAAATAAACAAATGAATAAACCAACAACAGCATTTGATTCTGGTCTGAGAGCTGCTGACAGGAGGCACCTGTCATTATAACAGGGTAATCAACTTTTCTGAGAGTCTCTTGTCCCTTTGCCTCATTATTTGGATCAGGATATTCTGGTGGCCAGAGATTTTTATGCCCATGCCCATACAAATATTTACCAAATGAATATCAACTCAAGCTCAAATATTTTTTCCATCGGAGCATACTTATATGACAGATTGCAAAAATGAGGAAAGTGAAATTATCTAAAATGTAATGAAATGACTTCTGTAGTACATGAAGCCTTCTTGTCTAAAAATTAACCAGATTCAAACCCAAGCATTAGTAGGTTCAATTTATGAAAGAGCATTTCAAGTAGCAGGACAATAATTCTGGGTTAATGTTACAATATTGTTGGCTGTATATTCAAAGCAAAACAAGTTTAGTTAATTCAGTTCATTTCTATATTCATTAATTCAACAAATTTGTCTTGCTCACTACTATACCCAAATGCTACACTTAGTTCTAGGACCGCAGAGGAAGGTGAAGCAAATTTCTTTCCCTCAAGAGTTGACAATTTAGTAGAGGAAATAAAAGCAAATCTAGGATTACAATATACTCTGATATAAGCTGAGTTAGGAAGAGGTATGTAGACACAGCTTTAGGTGAACAAATAAGGTGGATCAAAGTTGGCCTGAGCCTATGCCTTGAGAGAATTGGGGGAGGGGTAAGAACAAAGAACCCTTCATGGGGGTAGTGGTACTCTTGCTTATTTTAATGGGTAAGAGAAAAGTAATAAGAGAGTATTCTAAGAAAAGGAAAACTGCATTTTACGTTGGAGGAAATCTAATAAATTCCATTGGACTGGAGTGATTATTGGGAATGATGGGAGTGGAGAATATAGTGGAAAGTGGGAAGGGGTAGTATGAGAATCTTGAGACAAGTATAAACTCTATTTTGAGAGGCATTGATGGATTTTAGGTAAAGGTGTGACATGATGAGGTTTTAAAACTAGAAAGATGACTCTGGAGCAGTATGGAGATTAAATTGTGGAGATTCATCATGCCCTGCCCCTGAGTGACAGGGCAACTGGTTGGAAATTAATGCAGTAAACCAGTTTTGAACATGAAACACAGCATGATGAGGGAGACTAGTCATAAGTGTGGTAGGGGGAGAACTTGACAGGACCAGTAGCTGATATCATGTAGGAGAGGAAGGAAAAGAAGTCAAGGGTGGTGCTCAGACTTGAAAAGCTGGGTGAATGGTGGTACCTTTCACTGAGATAGGAAACATCTAAGGAGTGGAAGATGGGGGAGAAAATGCAGAATTGAATTTCGTAATTGAGTTTGAGATGTGCTGTCCAATTATAGATGTTTAGTAAGGAGTTGGATACATGGGAAACATCAACACTTGAGATGAAAACAGAAAGAAAAGTACATGAGAGAAAGTGCAAAGAAGTGAGAAATGTAGAGAACTGAGAGACCATAGTGTCACACAGACCACTGTAGGAAAGTTTCAAGAGTAAGATTCCATAAAATCATCACAAGCAGAGAGAGGTCAAGTGAGAAAACAAGACATATCTGTTGGCCTTCATTGCCTCAGCATGAGTAATTTCAGTAGAAGCCACATTCTAGTAGATGAGAGAGGGAATCATGGTGAGAAAGTGAAGATGGGATGTCAGTCCTCTTTAAAGAAGTTGGGCTATGAAGTACAGTAGAGATCTTAAATATTAGCAGGGTGGGACATAGGAGAGGTAAGAAAAGGGATTTTGATTTTTGATTTTTTTATTTTCAAAGTGTGAAAATGCTGAGGGGAAAGAACCTACAAAATTTGAAGATAATGGCACTGAAGAGAAAATGATTGATAGCAAGTCCCTAAGGATCAAGAGGCCATGGACAAAAGACCCACGTTTGTAGAAGGAAGGACATGAAAAGAGAGGACAAACTGAAGACATCGGGCTTAATTAGATAATTCTCTTAGTCAAGCGAATGGCTATGTTTGACCTGTCTGATATGGTCAGGTAGATATGGTGTTGGAGTTTGATGTCTTGTCAAGAGAGAAGAAACAGCAGCAGCTGGCACCACAGTAAGAAACATAGTGGATGGGTTATTGATTATCTTAAAATATCTTGTAACAACTTTTGTCTAATACTCGCAAAGAGCTATTAATAATCTTACCCATTAAAAAAAAACACTGTCATTCTTACTTAATGAAAATGTATTCTCTGCCACAGCTGCTAATATCTTATCAACATCTGTCCATGCCTTCTGGAAAAGTTTGTTTTCCAAATGAAACTAGAATAACAAGCCTGACATTTAATATACTTAATATGCAGTCTGTCTCATGATGCATCAATGAATTTATTTTCAATATGAAATCTGGATGAAAATCTTTGGGTTGTAAAAGGAAATTACAAGTATAAACATATTTTAAATATGGTTCCATAAATAACAATGTTATGAATTTATTAATAGGGTTACATCTGAAGCCTTGTGTTAGTGTCTTTTGTAAGTATGATTTTACTTTAATAATGAAAGGTACTTTGTAGATTCAATTATATGTTTGAATTTTCCATTGAATTATTTATATAAAAGTCATTTGCTGTGATGGTTGCACAATGATGTGAATGCCCTTAATGGCATTGAACTTTACATTTAAAAATGGTTAAAATGGTAAATTTATGTTATGTACATTTTACCACAACAAAAAAAGTCACTTGCTATGTAATTTAATATTATTTAGGTTGGACAATTTCTTTATTGTGAAAATAAAATATGAATAGTGAATTAGAAACTTTGATGTTGCAATGAAAGGGCAATTGAGTGTTAAATAGTATGTGAGTACATCAGACAAAGGTCAGAAAAGAATGAATATCTCTACCCACCTCTATTACCCTCTGTTGGTGTACTTTAAGAAAATATATTTGTAAAATTATGCCCCCCTCCAAGCCCCATAGCTAATGAGGACAATAGCTTAAAAAGAATGCAATTTTTCATAAAGTAATAAAGGAAAATATGAAAGAAACACAGGCATTCCCCAAAAAGCTGATCCCTTTTCTCAGAAGCTTCCTCTCCTTGTTATCTTGGAAGGTAACATGGTTGGCAAGAATATACATTTGATATGCTTAGGATTTAAAAACCAAATATTTGAGCTATGGGGTTTGTCTTAGCCCATTTGGGTTTTTATAACAGTCCCAAACAAATTTTGGAGCTACAGACTCATTAGCAGTTACTCTCCATTTCCCCTGAGTCCCCACTTATCATAGCCAACCATTGATTTACTTTCACTTTTTATAGATCTATTCCAGATATTTCATAGAAATAAAATCATATAATATGTGGTCTGACTGGCTTATTTTGCTTAGCATAATGTTTTCAATGTTCATCTACATTGTTCCTTTTTATTGCCAAATAATAACCCATTTATGGATATACTACATTTTATTTATCTGTTAATCTGCTGATGGGCATTTGGGTTGTTTCTACTCTTTGACTATTATGAATAATGCTGCTGTGAATATTAATATACATGTTTTTTTGCATGGACATATGTTTTCATTTTGGGGGGACATTTTCCTAGAAGTGGAACTCCTGATAGTTTTATGTTTAACCCTTTGTAGAATTGCCAGATTGTTTTCCAAAGTGGCTACACCATTTTACATTTCTACCAGCAATGTGAGAGTGTTCTAATTCCTCTGAATTTTGCTGACACTCATTATTGTGTCTTTATTTTAGCCATCCCAGTCAGTTGGAGGTGAGATTTCAGTATAAGTTTGATTTGCATATCTTTGATGGCTAATGAATTTGAACATCTTTTGCCATGTTTACTGGCCATTTGCCTATTTTCTTAGTAAAAATGTCTATATCACTTGTTAAAGTTTTAAATTGGGTTGTACGTTATTGAGTTGTAATAGTTGCTTATATATAGAAAGACTAGCTCCTTATCAGTGCATGATTTGCAAATATTTCCCCTCATTCTGTGGGTTGTTTTTTCACTTTTTTGATGGTATTCTTTAAAGCAAAAAACGTTTAATTTTGATGAATTCCAATTTGATGTTTCATTTTTTTTCTTTTGTCATTTGTACTGTGGTGTCATATCTAAGAAGACATTGACTAACCCAAGGCCGTGAAGATTTACTCCTATATTTTCTTCTAAGAGTTTTATAGTTTGAGCTCATAAATGTAGGCTATAATACATTTTGAATTGTTTTGTGTGTATATTGTGAGGAAGACATCCAATTTTATTCTTTTGTGGATAGATATCCAGCTGTCCCAGAATCATTAGTGGAAAAGGCTATTCTTCCAAAACATAGTTCTTCTTTTTCAAAATTATTTTGGCTCTTCTGAGTCTCTTAAATTTTGATATGAATTTTAGAATTAGACTGTCAATTTCTGAAGAAAACCCAGATAGGGTTTTTTTCTTTTTTTTTTTTTTCCAGATAGGGTTTTCAAGAAGAATTGCATTGAACTTGTAGATCAGCTTGAGGACCCTATAATCTTAACAATATTAAGTCTTTCCCAACTACGAGCATGAGATGTCCTTTCATTCATTTATTTATTTTTAAAGATTGATTTATTCATGAGAGACACACACAGAGAGAGAGAGGCAGAGACACAAGCAGAGGGAGAAGCAGGCTCCTCACAGGGAGCCAGCCCCATGAGGGATTCAATCCCGGATCCCGGGATCATCATGTCTTGAGCCAAAGGCAGACGCTCAACCACTGAGCCACCCAAGCGTTCGGAGATGTCCTTCCATTTATTTATATTTTGTCTTTTTTTTTTAATTTTTTATTTATTTATGATAGTCACAGAGAGAGAGAGAGAGAGAGAGAGAGAGAGGGAGGGAGGCAGAGACACAGGCAGAGGGAGAAGCAGGCTCCATGCACCGGGAGCCCGACGTGGGATTCGATCCCGGGTCTCCAGGATCACGCCCTGGGCCAAAGACAGGCGCTAAACCGCTGCGCCACCCAGGGATCCCCATTTATTTATATTTTGTAGTTTTCTATATATACAAGTCTTTTGTTCCTTTCATTAAATTTGTTCGTAAGGATTCTATTCTTTTTGATGCTATGGTAAATAGAATTGCCTTCTTAATTTCATTTTCAGATAAAACATTGCTAATGCATAGAAATACAATTAATTTTTGTATATTGATATTTTACTTAAGTAAATATAGAAAATTTATTTCATTTCATTCTATTTTATGTGGATTTTTGTACAGTTATATGTTTTTAGAACTATCTTCATAATCATGATCCTTAGAAATTTGAATGATCTGAATGATGTGTTAACAGGTGGCCTCGCTGCCTTTCATATAAATCCTGCACCTACTAATGCTTTATATCAGACAGTAACATGTTGGTTTAGGAAACGGGTTCCCCAAACTGACAGTTCTTCAGAAATACCTGGGGAATTAAAAAAATATATATATATTCTGCCTTTTCATCTTATATGGGCTGGATCAGAATCTTTGGGGGTGGAGGCTGGATTCTGTGTTTTAACAAATATACTGTTAGTTTGATGCAGTCTATCTGTGAGCTTTTTTTTTTAGACTATTTATTTATTTATTTATTCATTCATTCATTCATTCATTCATGATAGAGAGAGAGAGAGGCAGAGACACAGGCAGAGGGAGAAACAGGCTCCATGCCTGGAGCCCGATGCAGGACTCGATCCCGGGACTCCAGGGTCACGCCCTGGGCCAAAGGCAGGCGCTGAACCGCTGAGCCACCCAGGGATCCCCTATCTGTGAGCTTTTATTTAGGAAACACTACGTTTTGAATCTGTGAGGCAAATATATTCTTGCCTTAAGAACTTACCTTTGGTGGACCTGTCAAAATGCAGTTTTTTGATTCATCCAAACATTTTTCATTGTTTGCAATGAAAAAAAAAAACTGAGCAGAATTAAAACACTGGTTTCATGTGACTGATACTCTAGTGTGTGGGCGGGAAGTCATATAATTAACATATAGGCGGCAAAAAGGAATTTTAGTAAAGCAGGTGAAGGGTTTAAAGATGACAGAGTTGCAGTTATAGATTGTGATCAGGGGAGGCCTTTCTGTAAAATGATATTTAAGCAGAAACCTAAATGAGGAGAGAAACTGAGTCATGAATATGCCTAAGAAAAAGAAATGTCCTGTGCAGAAAGAATAGAGAGTGTAAAGACCTACTGAGGAGGAGCATACTTAATGCTTTCAAGACCAAGGCCAGTAGACTTGAGAAGGTGAGCAACTGAGAAAGTGATAGGAAATGAGATAGAAAGATGAGGACATTCCACATTCACTGCAGGAGAGTCCATGCAAGGTTGTGTACAGAAGGGTCACACGATCTGATTTAGAGTGTTATGGGGAGAACTGATAGAAGGGTGGGCAGAAGACTGGCAATAGTCTTGATGTGTAGTTCTCAATGTGTGGTCTAAGGAACCCCAGGGGAATATCAAGAACCTTCCAGGGGTCCATGAAGTCAAAACTATCTTCATGGTAAGTAAGATGTTGTCTTTTTCACTGTGTTGATTTACACACTTATGGTACAAAAATAATAATAAGGAACATGCTGGCACCTTAGCATGGGTCAAGACAGTGGCACCAGACTCTATGAGTAGCCACTGTATACTCCACAACCATAAACTTACATCAAAATTAAATAATTAAATAAATAAATAGTCTGCTTTGCTTAAGTATATCCTTGATGAAGTAGTAGACATTATTGTTATTAAATCTCAACTCTACAGAACATTCTTGTTAATAATTCTGTATTATGAAATGGGAAGTACACATAAAGTTCTTTTGCTGTTTATGAAAGTATGATGGTTGTCTTGAAGAAAAGCATTTGTGCAAGTTGCAAGTTAAACTTGCCACCTTTTTTTTTTTTACACTGAACAGAGCATCATTAAGAGAAACTGATAGACAAATGATAACTATTCAGACTTGGCAAATATTTTCTTGCGAATGAACAAAGTGAGTTTGCTAATTCAGGGAAAACAATTGAAATTCTTGCTGGCAATGATTAACTTTGATTTTAAAGGAAGCATTAAGTTTTGGAAAATGGGTGCCTATCAGCATGAACTTGATGCTTCCAAATTTTTCAAACATTTTATTGAAATTGTGGGAATAAGTAAAACTATGCCAGTCTTTTTAACTAATTTTTTTAAAATATAGTTACTGTTCATAAGTACATTATTTACACTCAAGTGCCATAGTTTATTATTGCTATTTTCAAAGAGTTAGAAAATTAAAGCAGAAGCTTTCATAGAACAAATACTGCATGATTTCACTTATATAAAGTATATAAAATAGTCAAAGTGAAGAATTGAAGGTATTTCTGGAGCCTAGGAGCAGGCGGAAATGGGGAGTTGCTATTCAACTGCTATAAAGTTCCATGTATGAAAGATGACTAAGTTCTAGAGATCTACTCTATAATTTTGTACCTATAATTAACCACACTGTAGTGTAAACTTAAAAATTTGTTAAAAGGGTAGATCTCATGTTAAGTGTATTCACCATAGTAAAAAAAAAAAAAAAAAGAAAAAAAAAGAAAAAGAAAAAGGAAAGGGAAAAAAACAAAAAGAGTCAAGAGTCAAAGTCACTTGTTGCGACTTTGGGAAATTAATCTCTCTGAGACTCAATTGCCTTATCTGCACATGAGGAAAATATCAACAAATCTTATTGGCTTGTTGTGAATATTAAATAAAACAAGGTAAAATATTTAAAGAACACAGTATAGTTACAAGCATAAAAATAGTACGTTATAGTAGTTGTCATTTAAGTATCCCTTCTTTTCAAGATTCTTTAAGTTTTGCTCCAGCATTATATCAAACATCGGAAACAAAATGTTTGTACTATAATATTTTAGATATGTCTTTTCTATGCTACAATATATTACAATATGCTTCCTTGAACCTTATAGAGATTAGTTCCCGGTATGTGCCCTGGACAAATGAAAAAGACTAAGTAATGTCTAATGTGTGCAACTGAATTCATTTAACACAGTCTAAATCTCAAAATATAGGAGAATAAAATTTAAAACCTTTACTCATCAAGTATTAAATCACTGGTGCAGATACAGGCACTCATTCATTCATTCATTCATTCATTCATTTCTTTGTGACAAATTCACTGAGGTCATACTTTGAGTCAGGCACTCCTAGGTACTGGTAACCCAAAGGTGGGCAATCTGCCTCCAAATAATTTATGGTTGCTGAGTGAGCAACACAAATTCAAATAAGCCAGTGGAGTGTTACAGAAACCATGTAGAAAAGTCCAGAGTTGAAAGGGAGTTCCAAGGATAGTAAGTTAAGCCTGTGGGAGCTGAATGGTAGTCAGAGGAAATTTTCTAGGAGGTGGTGGGATAAATCTGAAAACATATATGTATTTGCCTGGTGGATCTTGGCAGTGGGGATTGAGGAGAGGATTCTAGGGAAAGAGGACAATGTAAGCAAAGTCACAAAGGTGTGAAATAGCATGACATAGTTTAGGAGATGCTGTTAAGTCGCATGTGATTAGAAGAGGATTTGAAGATGGGTGGTAAGATATAATCTGTGGCTAGAACAGGGAGGGCCTCATGTTTCCATATAAGTGAACCACTAAAAGACAAAATAAAGATCCATATCTACTCTCTCATTCCATCCAAATCCATTTAAGATATATTTCCAAGAAAAGTACTCCAGGGGCAGCCCGGGTGGCTCAGTGGTCTGGCACGGCCTTTGGCCCCGGGGCGTGGTCCTGGAGACTTGGGATCGAGTCCCGTGTTGGGCTCCCTGCATGGATGGAGCCTGCTTCTCCCTCTGCCTGTGTCTCTGTCCCTCTCTCTCTTTCTCTGTGTCTCTCATGAATAAATTAATTTTAAAAAATCTTAAAAAAAAAGTACTCCAGATTTCAAAAGTGTCTTTTAAATGAAAATTTAAAAGCTCTCTAACAGTACTTAAAAACAATCTGATACCTACTTCAAAACATGCGTGAGTATGGTGAGGAGATTTCCAAACACTGGATTGGAATTTATCTTTGTGACTCTCGGTGCTTTTGCCGGCAGTTCCACGATGAACATCTGCTTGAATCATTTTAGTTCTTATGAAATTTTGCTTATCCGCAGAGAGAAACACATGTTGGTTCAGCTCCAATATATAGTTTCTTCCTAAGATTTTGGAAAAAGAACAAAAAGAAGTTATTAAATTGATGCGGTACTTAAGAAACTTAAAAATATCAATGAAAGGAGATGTGTAGAGTCGAGCATTTGGAAATATTTTAAATTCCATGCACAGTAGGAATAATGATAATAGTAGTGATGACGGGGCCTTAACATAATTTCTGAAAACTTTTCTTGGTCATATTTTCCATTAGACAAGAGACTAATCTTTATTGCAAACAAGAGAAAACAAGAACAAAAACATCAATAAAATAAACTTTAGAAAGATATAACTGTATGATCCTTACACATGAAAAGGTTATTGAAGGCCTCAGTGAAATAGAGTACGTTGAGCTGAATATACTTAGCAAGAAAGCTCAATTACCCATGCAAAAGTTCTAAAGAAGAAAAGGAAAAGACAAGCTGATATAAGATGCCATGTTCCACCACTTTGAAGCTTTTCCTTTATTTTATTTTATTCTATTTATTTTATTTTATTTTATTCTATTTATTTTATTTTATTTATTTTATTTTATTTTAATTGGTCATTGTTTTTTATTTATTTTTTAAATTTAATTTTATTTTATTGGAGTTCAATTTGCCAACATATAGCATAACACCCAGTGCTCATTCCATCAAGTGCCCCCCTTAGTGCCCGTCACCCTGTCACCACCCCCCCGCCTACCTCCCTTTCCATCACCCCTTGTTCCTTTAGATCCTATATTCTTCTATCAGTGGCCTACTGAGGTCACTCAGAATCAGATCAGAAACATCAGTGTTTCTTATTGAGAGGGGAAAATTTCTCTTTGAGAACATTGAACACCTAAGTAGAATGGTATCTGAAATATATAAGTGGGCATACTTGTCACTTCAAAAGTAAATGGTAGATGTTCATCCACTTATTTATAGTAATTAATGAAGAATTAACTCAAGGATAAACAGGTTGACTAATGAAATAGAATAAGGAGTCAAGAATCAGATCTAGGTATAATTGGAAACTATGACAGAGTTACTCTTGCAGATAACTATGGATTGAAAGGGCTTTTAAAATAAATTATAAAAAGATAAAATAAAAAAGATTATGTTGGAGTAACTGATTATGGAAATGAAAAATATTGAAAATGAAGTGCTACCTTACATAAATAATGCATTATTTGTCTGTTACTGTGCAACAAAATGCGGCCCCAAATGTAGGGCTCCAAGCAATAATAAATATTGATTTCACACAGTTTATATAGGGCAGAAATTCAGGAGCAGCTTATTTGATGATTCTGCCTCAGAGTCTCTCAAGAGGTTGCAGTTAAAATGTTAACCAAGTGCTATAGTTTTCTGAAAGCATGACTGGGACAGGCATATCCACTTCTAGGACAGATTATCCATATGGCTGTTGTCAACCAGTTCCTCACTGGCTCTTGGCTGGGGGAGGGGGGGTTCAGTTTTTAACTACATGGACTACGTTATATGTCTGTTTGAGCATTGTCACAGCTGGCTTCTCCCTAGTTGGTGATACAAGAGAGAGCAAAATGGAAACTACAATCCCTTTTATTATCTAGGTGCAGAAGTCAAATTCCATAATTTATTTTTTTTGAAGATTTTATATTCATTTGAGAAAGAGAGAGTGGGGGTGCAGAGGGAGAAGCAGACTCCCCGCTGATCGATCCCAGGACCCCAGGATCATGACCTGAGCCACCTAGTTGTTCCCAAATACCATCATTTCTGGTCCTATTTATTATCCAGGTTAGCTTATTCAACATGGGGTGATAACACACAAGGGTAAGAATAAGAGGAAGGGATTTTTGGAGATCATCCTGGAAATTGCCTACCACATACACACAAAAAAATTATAGGTGGATGGGAGAATTCTATAATACTTTTATCTCAAAGCAAAGCTTTCTCAAACAAGAAGCAAAATGCTCAGATTATAGAGGACAAGATTGATTAATCCAATTACATTAAAAATAAGACTTCCATTTATCAAATGAGAACATAAAGAAGTGAAAAGCAACCACAAATAGAAGATATTGCAGCAAATTTAATTAAAATACATTAATATATAGAATATATAAAGAACTGTAAACTAATAATAAAAAGATAAAGAACTCAAGAGAAAAATGAACAAAATATTTAAGCAAGCTCCTCACTAAAGAATGCCCTATAAACACTAACTTCATTAGTAATCAAAATAATGCAATTTATATCCAAAGTGTGATACAATTCACTTGATTGCACATCCATTTGATTTGCAAAGACAAAAAAATCTGAGAAAATCAACTCATGATGATGTGAAGCTACAGAAACCCTTACACATGGCTGGCAGACGTGTAATGGGTTGAACCATTTTTGGATCACAATTTGTCGTTATGTAGTATAGTTGAGGATGTGAATACCCAATAACCCAGTAATTCCTCTTCTGAAGAAAATCATATGTATATGATTTATATATGTGTATATATATGATTATATATGATTTATATATGTGTATATATGTGTGTGTGTGTGTATATATACACACACACACACACACACACACACACATTAAAAGACATGGACAAGGGGATCCCTGGGTGGCTCAGCGGCTTAGCGCCTGCCTTCCGCCCGGGGCGTGATCCTGGAGTCCTGGGATGAAGTCCCACGTCAGGCTCCCTGCATGGAGCCTGCTTCTCCCTCTGCCTGTGTCTCCCCCGCCCCCCGTGTCTCTCACGAATAAATAAATAAAAAATCTTTTAAAAAATGTACAAGTATCTTTGTAGAATCACTAATAGCAAAGAACTGGAAACAATTCAAATGGCCAACAATAGAATGGTTAAAGAAATTATAGGATATTTATACTACTATACAGCTGTGGGAGGTTGGGTGTAAAGCTGAAGGGAGTTTTGAAAAAATAAATCAAAACAGAGAGGCACTATATCATATTTAAATGCCCATCAGTTAGGGGAAAGTTGATGTAGACAGATCAACCCTTCCATTTCTTCATTACACATGATGGGGAGGTAAAAGTGGGTGTGTATTTATTTAAAAAATAGTTGTTGTGTATCTACTCTCTGCGAGACCCTGCTGTTGATAAAAGGATGCAGGTAGATTTGAAAATTGGGTGATAGGAATTTGATAGAATATCTGGGTAAAGCCTTCCATTTCCTTCTGAGATAGATGGCAAAGTCATCTCATGAGAGTCAGGGAAAAGCTTGGGGCTTGAGATTGAAGGAGAAGGAAGAGTTCAAACTGTGTGGAAGACAGGAGAGTAAGCTAATGCAGGAAGCTAAGCAGTCAGGTTAGGCAGTGTTGAAAGTCCAGGTAAGGTTGTTGAAATTTATAACCAGAATTTCTAGTTCTTCAATTTTCTATAACGATGCTCAGAGCAAGTGTACTGTTCTAGGATTTTTTTTCCCAGCAGGTTGGGACAAAGAAATAACAGAGCAGAAGAATTGAGGACACTGGTAAGTGGTTGTTGGAAATGATGGAGGATGGATGCCAGTGAGTTTGAACATTCAGTAAATTTCTGAAGCAGAGTTTATCACTTAAGTGTATCCAGGCATCAAGTAATATTGTTACACATGCATCTGATGAGGAATATTGAGATTTAACATCACAAGTGCCCAAAACTTAATGCCCCATCAGAAGGAAACTGATCAATGAGAGATAGGCCATGGAAAGGATCTTGCAGATATGTTTTGCCCCTCCTATGCCCTGGCTGTTTGGAGATGCAAACAGTCTACTGTCCTCTGACACTTCAGTAGTGTTTCCTTGTAAGACTACAGCCAGGTCAGTAATGCATCCCTTCATATTTTCCTTTCTTCCCTCTCTGCTTTATTTTCTTTTTTACCTCTTTCTTGCTTCCCTGGAATTTGACTTCTTAATAAAACACCACAGAAGCTTTATTCATACTCTGATTTTATAGGGTACTCATGGGAAGAAAATTTTTTTGCTGAATTTGGAAGTCTTAGCAGCAATCCAGGAAGGGGAGGATAGGGAACAGATGAAACAGAAATGAGAAGATGAGAAAGGAACCAAATGGATAGTATGAAGCTGGGTTTTATTTGCAGTGAGGTAGCAGTGAAAAATCCTCAGCAGTGGATAGGATGCCTGACAGCTTTCTTTTTTCTTTTTTTCTGACAGCTTTTTAATAACTAGGATGTCTATTATTAGATGCAACATGGGCAGCCCAGGTGGCTCAGCAGTTTAGCGTTGCCTTCAGCCCAGGGCCTGATCCTGGAGACCCAGGATCGAGCCCTGTGTCAGGCTCCCTGCATGGAGCCTGCTTCTCCCTCTACCTATGTCTCTGTCTCTGTGTCTGTCTCTCTCTGTGTGTGTCTCTCACGAATAAATAAATAAAATCTTAAAAAAATGTAACATGATGATCTTTCTTCAATGTAAAGTCTCTTCTACCCCTCTCATCCCCCCAAATTTAGTAAATAATATCATACACATATGTTTTTATTAATTTTCTTATTTTGTGGCACTATAGTAAATGACTGAGTTTCAAAGCTGGGTTAACATGACCTGTAATAGAAGTGATACTATTAGGTGCAAAGGTTATCCATAGTTAAGCTAATTCAAAGGGCAAAAAGTTAGCAAACAGAAGGACCAAGAAAATGTTGGACCTATGCAATTTCCAGAAAACTGAAGAAAAGTCTTATACCGACAAAGGGATGAAATGAGATGATGGAGGAAATTTGATTCAGGCATTAGGGGGACTGGAGATCCCACATGTCATCCGGGCTACATGTAAAAACACATATTTTGTCAAGTAGTGTTCCTCATCAGAGGCTACTACTGTAATGATACTAATTTTTAGATGTCTCTAGAAACAAACAAATGCAGAAGTATTTTTTTTTTGGAAAAAAAGGATGCATTTGTTACTTTAATCAGTAAGGATTTATGAGACTATATATTGATGTTAGAGTTGAATTATTATAGATGCTCCTTCTATATATGAGGTTTTGTTACTATGACTGTCAATACCTGGGAACTGCCACTTGAGAAAATATAGTTCTACGCAGCTGTATTAGGGATGTCATAAGCTATTCATAAAAATCTTTATTTTCATAAGGCAGTAGTTGGTGGTATCCATGCTAATTTTTTATAGGTAGTGTACTATTTTAAATAGGAGAAAAAAGCATTATGTCTACTAAGAAGATATACTGTAAAAGTTGGAACTTATTTCTTCTTGTTCTAGTAGTTATTTCTACTTCCTAATTTATTAAATGAGCAATCATTTTCAAGAACACAATTATGTACATTTAATATATATAGAAAAATGACAAAAATATTTCTGAAACCTTTAATAAGTCATACTTCATGCATGTCAGTGAAGCTCACAGATACCTGATAGTTCCTAAATCAAAGTGACAGTTGATGCTGCTTGTCATTTTTAGCATGATTCAAAATAGCTCATATAGAAGTGAATTATGAGCAATGCAATAGGGCTACACATATTCTTCCGGCAAATAATTTATGTGAAACAAATATACCTCATTTTTAATGTTTTGATTGAAAAAAGATTTCTTAGTGCAATGACCTAAGGTTATAGACTCATGCAAATCAAATACCATTTTAAATTGTTCTATTCATTTAAGAATTTACGTGATTTAGCTATATGGTTAATTCCTATCAGTAGGTAGGAAAACATCTTTCCATTTTTTACTAAGAGTATACAATATTACTTAACTTAAAAAAAAAACACCTTTTGTAAAGTGCTATTTGATATGTTAGGGGACCTATAATTTCCTTTAATGTTATTTAGTAAGGAAAGAGTTCAGTGAGGTGGGTAGGAATATAAAGCCTGGAATAAGACACACTTGGTCTTGAATACCAAGCACTAAGATTTGTGAGCTTGTATTTCCATATTTGAGTTTCCTCATTTTTAAAATGCAGAGACTAAGAGTAGCTACTGCATAGTATTATTGTGGAAAATAAATGTTATAATACTTTTACAGTGATTAGCATTTTACCTGGAACATGGAACACATCTATTATTATCCTCATCATTATTAACTTTCAAAGAAAATTGAATATATTAATCAAAAGTCATTATAATTCCTAATATGATTTTTTTCAAACTGCATATTTTCCCATTTGATACTCATCAAATTCTTCCGATCTTTACTCTGTATGTCATCCTCCCATCCCAAAAATCTTTGGGCTACATTTTTATTTTTTTATTTATTTTATTTTATTTTATTTTTTTATTTATTTATGATAGTCACACAGAGAGAGAGAGAGAGAGGCAGAGACACAGGCAGAGGGAGAAGCAGGCTCCATGCGCCGGGAGCCCGATGTGGGATTCGATCCCGGGTCTCCAGGATCACGCCCTGGGCCAAAGGCAGGCGCTAAACCGCTGCGCCACCCAGGGATCCCCTGGGCTACATCTTTAATATATTAAATCACATCCTGAAAGATCAATCTTTTATGATATGATGATCTGAAAATTGTTTTTCTAAAAATCATTCCTTTACATGGTATGTAGAGATGAAGTTTTGTTTAATCTTGTAATTTGCTGACCCTGAGCTGATAATGAGAATGGCATTAAACTCTTTGTATAGTTACCCTGGAAATTGGAATATACATTTCAATGTGTAAATATGATATAACAGGGTACTGGGTGGCTAGTCGGTTAAGCATCTACCTTTGGCTCAGGTCACCATCTCAGGATTTTGGGATCGAGCCCTACATCTTTGGGTTCCCTGCTCATCGGGAAGTCTGCTTCTCCCTCTTCCTTTGCCCCTCCTGCTGCTCATGCTCATATGTAAATTTCAAGAAACATATGAAGATACTCCCCTTTCCAGAAGGTGGAGCATAATTATCCAATCTTCCTCGACCTTCAGTATGGGCTAGACATAGTGATCTCCTTCCAAAGAATAGTGAAAAGAAAAAATGGAAAGAACAGCAACTTCACAGTGGAAAACTTGACAAGCAGTATTTTAACCTAGTGAATGGGGTCATGTTAACAGTGGTATCGTGCACCTCTGATACGATGTGATGAGAAAGATACTGTCATCTTTTTCGTATTCTACACAAAACTTTCAGTCTAGTCATAAGAAAAATATCAGACAAAACCAAATTTGGGGACAATTTAAAAAATTCATATTCCTTAACACTGTCAAGGTCATGAGACACAGGGAAAGTCTGGGAAACGGTCACAGATCAGAGGAGACTATAAAGAGACATGACAACTGAATGCAATGTTATTTCCTGGATGGGAATCTGGGACAGAGGAAAACATTAGTAGGAATATGGAATCAATTTTGGAGTTTAGGAATCACCATGGTGGCCGGGACCCTGTACACATATCCTGAAAACTGGAGGGCCTTCAAGGCTCTCATTGCTGCTCAGTACAACGGGGCTAAGGTCCGCGTGCTCTCCGCACCACCCCACTTCCACTTTGGCCAAACCAAAGGCACCCCTGAATTTCTCCATAAATTTCCTGCCGGCAAGTTTCCAGCATTTGAGGGTGACGATGGATTCTGTGTGTTTGAGAGCAATGCCATTGCCTACTATGTGAGCAATGAGGAGCTGCGGGGAAGTACTCCAGAGGCAGCAGCCCAGGTGGTGGTGCAGTGGGTGAGCTTTGCTGATAGCGACATAGTGCCCCCAGCCAGTACCTGGGTGTTTCCTACCTTGGGCATCATGCACCACAACAAGCAGGCCACAGAGAATGCAAAGGAGGAAGTGAGGGGAATTCTGGGGCTCCTGGATACTCATTTGAAGACGAGGACTTTTCTGGTGGGCGAACATGTGACACTGGCTGACATCACAGTTGTCTGCACCCTGTTGTGGCTCTATAAACAGGTCCTTCTGGAGCCTTCTTTCTGCCAGGCCTTCCCCAATACCAACCGCTGGTTCCTTACCTGCATTAACCAGCCCCAGTTCCGGGCTGTCTTGGGGGAGGTGAGACTGTGAGAAGATGGCCCAGTTTGATGCTAAAAAGTTTGCAGAGAGCCAACCTAAAAAAGACACCTCACAGAAAGAGAAGGGTTCTTGGGAAGAGAAGCAGAAGCCCCGGGCTGAGGGGAAAGAGGAGAAGGCTGCTGCCCTGCTCCTGAGGAGGAAATGGATGAATGTGAGCAGGCACTGGCTGCTGAGCCAAAGGCCAAAGACCCCTTTGCTCACCTGCCCAAGAGTACCTTTGTGTTGGACGAATTTAAGCGCAAGTACTCCAATGAGGACACTCTCACTGTGGCACCGCCGTATTCCTGGGAGCACTTCGATAAGGATGGCTGGTCCCTGTGGTACGTTGAGTACCGCTTCCCTGAGGAGCTCACTCAGACCTTTATGAGTTGTAACCTCATCACTGGAATGTTCCAACGGTTGGACAAGCTGAGGAAGAATGCCTTTGCAGTGTCATCCTCTTTGGAACCAACAACAGCAGCTCCATTTCTGGAGTCTGGGTCTTCTGAGGCCAGGAGCTTGCCTTTCTGCTGAGTCCAGATTGGCAGGTGGACTATGAGTCCTATACGTGGTGGAAACTGGATCCTGGCAGCAGGAGACCCAGACGCTGGTTCGAGAGGACTTTTCCTGGGAGGGGGCCTTCCAGCATGTGGGCAAAACCTTCAATCGGGGCAGGATCTTCAAGTAAACATCTCTTGTCATCACCTAGCTGCCTGTACCTGCCCTTCAGGGAGATGGGGGTCATTAAAGGAAACTGAACATTGAACCCTTAAAAAAATTGGAGTTTAGCTAATAGTGATGTACTAATGTTAGTTTCTAAATATTGACATATGCATCATGGTAGGTAAGATGGTAACATAGGGGAAACTGGGTGAAAGGTATATGAAGACTCTATAGTATCCTTGGAATTTTCTGTAAATCTAAAATTATTGCGAAATAAGATGTTTTTAAAAATCCCCACATAGTTACAATTGAAAATGATACTAACCTGTTAAAAAGATATTATAATGACTTCGTGAACTTAACAACACACGGTCTCCAAATCGTCTCAGGATGGATAATTACACATTGGTTGAGCTATTTACAGTCATTTCAGTAATATAAGACTGGTTGAGGTTCTAGATCCTAAGGAAACAGAAGCCCAAGTGTAGAAATTATTTCTAATGAGATTCCTGGAAAACTCTAACCTTTACAAGGTCAGGTGAAACAGTGTTTCTAATGCGATTTCTGGAGAACTTTAACCTTTACAAGGTCAAATGAAAGCTGCCAGTAGGTGCAATTAATCATTCTACTGTCTTTTTCAATTTAAGATATTTGTGGTTAGGAACCTATGTTTACAAAATATTTTTTGATCAAATCCTGTAAGTTATTTTACCCTAAAAAAATCATAAATTTTCCTGAAAGTCTCAACTAAAAAATTGCCTCTACTTAAGAATATACATTTTTAGAGTAGTAGCATTGGCAATCAGCTAAGATTAGTGTAGGAAATCAGTACATCAGAATTTTAATCTTGCTTTCCCACTCATTCTTTCAATGACTTTGAGAAACTTATTTAACATGTTCCTTGGCCACCAAATGAGACTGATGAAATTCTCTAGGTTAAAAAAACAACAACAATCATTTCATCATCAAAAAACTACTTAAAGTATTAAATAAAAATATGTATTGTGAAAGGACATTATACCATTTTGTGATTTTCCCCAGATTCCTTTTTATTAACAACAAAATTAGATTCCTTTTATTAACAACAAAATTAACATCTAATTTTGTTGTTTCAGTAACAACAATAAAGTCATTCCTGCTGAGAAACAGAAGTAAATGCAGTAATGAATGAAATCAAGTTAATCTTCAAAAACATGCCCCCCACACAAAAAACTACACTCAAAATATGTTTTTATTCTAAAGAAGCTTCTTCCAGAAACCCACTATGAATTTAAACATCTTAGATTGCAATTAGCCTAAGGGCCATTGAGCTCCAACCTTTAAAACTTTCAAGAAATTTAATTGTTTTTTGACTATTAACAAAGACATTGAGAGAAAGAATCTCTCCAAAACATATCAATATCCTTCTTTTGGTCTCTGATTTTGAGTTAACTTTAGGGAGATATTGGAGCTCTTCTGCCCTCAAGGAATGTAAGTGTGGGGTTACACACAAGAACTAGAACGTATAAAAAAAAAAAAAAAAAGAACTAGAACGTATAATTCAAGAGTTTAGGAGGGACATCAGGCTTATTCATTACGTATTTTGCCACCTCTTAGAGGTCCACAAGGGGGCACTCTTTTGCTGAGATTTTTTTCTACATATTTTAAGGCTAACCCAGATTTTATGGTAAGGAAATTTGGTTATATATATATATATACACACACACATACATATATATATACACACATACATATATATAGTTTTTCAGATTATTTTAATCAATCTCTTCCTTTGCCATCTTTCTGCAGTTGATTTTTTTTTTACTGTGGTAAGAGACATATAATTTATCATTTTAAAATGTACAATTCTCAAAAAAAAAAGCACACAGTTCTGAAACATTAAGTATATTCACATTATTATACTGCCATCATCACCAACCAACTGCAGAACTTGTTCATCTTCCCAAACTGAATTTCTGTACCCATTAAACAACTCCATTTCCCCCCTCTTAACAGCCTCTGGCAACCACCAGACTTTGTGTCTCTATGAATTTGATTACTCTAGACATTTCATTTAAGTAGAATTTTATAGCATTTGTCTTTTTGTGACTCATTTATTTCACTTTGCATAATTCTTCAAAGTTCATTCATGCTATGCTAGATGATTCCTCAGACAGCCTTCCTCTAACCTTACCAACTACACAATACTTTAGAAAAAAAAAAGAGTTAAATGAGGTACATATTATTGGCATTTCTATATTTGTGCTAGAATGTATTGATCTGCTATCCATTTTTTTCTCCATTTGTCTATATCCTTTGACTTTATAACTCATCATTATTTGAGTCAGATTCACAATCATTGTCTTTACTAAGTTCACCACAGAAATTCATGCCTTACTGGGGGCTTCAATTCTCATTTAAAGGATTTATCATTCCACATTTGCAGTTGAACATAGTGGCAATTTTATACAAAGTGAGCAACAGGGGTGCCTGGGTGGCTTAGTTGGTTAAGTGTCTGACTCTTGATTTTGGCTCAAGTCATGATTTCAGAGTCATGAGATTGAGCCCCAAGTAGGCTCTGTGCTGGGCATGGAGTCTGTTTAAGATTCTCTCTCTCACCCTCATCCTTTATCCATCTCCCCCTTCTAAAACAAAACAAAACAAAACAAAACAAAACAAAACAAAACAAAAAAGTGACAGCCCAAAAAGCAAGCATAAGTGCTATAAAATGCTTCCTGATCCTACTAATGAAGACAGATTGGAGAGAAGGGCAATGCCATTGTCCCAATGAAGTTTGCTTTGAGAGTTCTCTCAATACTATATCATTTTAAACAACAACAAAAATGTCAATTTCATCACACAGGCAAGAGAAGGAAGTATGAACTGGGAAATTTAAAAAATTTTTTTTAAATTGGAGTTCAATTTGTCAACATATAGCATAACACCCAGTGCTCATACTGCCAAGTGCTTCCCTCAGTGCCCATCACCTAGTCACCTCAACCCCCTGCCCACCTCCCCTTCCACTACCCCTTTGAACTGGGAAAATTTTAACAGGCTTAATGAGTTCTAAGATTATATGATCTTCATTATTACCATTTTCCTCTTCTGCACTGATATTACCAAAAACAAAACACATAAATAATCATACAAAAAGACCCACTATGTCTTTCAGGGTCCACCCTACCATAAGAAAATGAAAGAGATACTTTTGGAGTAGCAAATTATGTAATGAAGCTGGCCTGAGAATACCATAGCCATCTCCTTATAGGCATCAGAGAAAGTAATCCAGAAATATGAAATATCTGAAGGCTCTAGGTAGATGCCCCAGTTGCTTGATCCAGCCATGTTGGAGGAGGTCATTAGACGATGTGACTGCTGATTGACCTCTGAGCTGAACTCCAGCAATGGAACTCCTGTGTTCTTGAAATATACATTCTGCTCATTGTTCTTGAGGTAGGAGCGACTTGAAGAACACCATTGTGAAAGAGCAAAGTGTTGTTGAGACCCTCTGGACTGTATACATGTGACTGAGCCCAGGTAAGGCCTCCATATAAACTTCTACGGTTTGGGTGAGCGGGTGCGGAGATCTGCTTGTTTTGAAGCCATGAAGATCAGCCTTATGTAAGTTTCCTTGCTTATTAAAACTGCCACCTACCAGTCTGGAGTAGCCTGTCTTTGTTTTCAGACTCTTTCTGCCCCCCGTGTATGGGGGCCAGTTTCAGATTTTCTCTGGGGAATGTCCATGGTTGCAAACCAACAAGCCACTTCCAATGGCTTCTGCTTTTATGTATGTGGTAAAATGACATTTGGAAATCATTTGAGAACACATACCTGGTAGCAGAGAGGCAAGCTAAAGGACAATTTGTGATCTCTTGAAATTATATGCTTATTTCCTGATCTTTGAGGTTAGAGAAGGAATGGGTCTCCCCAAAGAAAAGACAATTGTAGAAGAAGAAGGTGTTCAAAATTCATAATTATATCACTAATAAGCATGGACAGGCCTGAGTAATATTCAAAATGATTCTTTTTTTTTCAAAGAATCTACTTAAAGGAAGGAGCTATCTAGGTACTCCCTGTATCACCCCTGTATTTTCTCTTTGTTTTGCTTGTTTGATATTTTTGAGGAGAGGAAAAAAAATCCTGCCTTGATCCTTTTGAAAATCCAAGTCTTTGATAGAATAGTTTCCGAAATCTTTTTCATATCCCCAACCCTTGATTAGTCTGGCTAAGGTGAATAGGCTAACCAAAAATAAACTCTCCCAAATGTTATCTGGTTCATTGTTGATCTCCTAAAGAAAAAAAAATGTAATGAGTGATAATTAATCATGGAGGCTTTTCTTTAAAAGAATGTTTAAACCATGGCTCAAGGCTCAAATTAGGCAGGGTTCCTCGTACTTTATAAATTTTTGTTTGTTTCTTTCCTCTTCTATAAAAGACCTAGAATCTGGTTTAAAGGCTAAAATGAGAGTTTTTGATGGAAATAAAAACCTTTATTTCTTACGCTCTATATTATATGTGGTTACTGTTCTAGGCCAGTTGCATTTGCTGAAAGCTTAGGATAGTCATTCCAAAGATAGGAAAGAGAATTTTAAAAGGACTAAATAATAGCTTTAAATTTTGGAAGTTCAGGGGATCCCTGGGTGGCTCAGCGGTTTGGCACCTGCCTTTGGCCCAGGGCACCATCCTGGAGTCCCAGGATCGAGTCCTGCATCGGGCTCCCTGCGTGGAGCCTGCTTCTCCCTCTGCCTGCTCTGCCTGTGTCTCTGCCTCTCTCTCTCTCTATGTGTGTCATGAATAAATAAATAAAAATCTTTAAAAAAATTTTTTGGAAGTTCATTTGACTTTGCAGTTCCATTGAATGTAAGATATTTCCTTCTTTTGAAGAGATCAGTGATTTGACAGGTTTAAATTTTCTGGACCACTGAATAATAATAATTGCTAGCATGTACTTAATTTATGTAAGGTGCAATTACACAAATATTATGAAGATTGTCTCCAGTACTCTTCAAAATGACCCTGTAAGTTAGCATTGAGGAAACTGAAGTTGCTAGAGGTTAACTGGTAGCTTATACATAATTGGAGAATTAAAATACAAATCAAAGCAGTCTCAATACCATAAAGTACGTCATGCTGCCTTATTGGAAGAATCTTTAATTTAGGCATAAAGGTTTTGGGTCAAAAAAAAAAAAAAAAAAGAAAGGTTTTGGGTCCTACTATTTTGCAATTAAATAACTGTCTTAGGACTTCGACAAAGCACTTGACCTGAATTCTGATCTGTACAGTGAGGGTCTTGGATTAAATGATTTCTCGAGTCTCTTTTCCTTTTTTTTTTTTTTTTTTTTTTTGGCAAGGGAGAGTCCTCCTGCTGACCGAGGTCATTTTTCTTTCAATGGCTGGCAGAGTGGCTTTGGCTCACCTATAATTCACAGTGTAGCAGAGCCAGTAGACTATGAAGTCTGTTTCACTCCACCAGCCAAGAAAGAGCAGGTGGCTGTAGATTTCTCATGTTCTGGGGAAAGCTATTTGTCAGTGATAACCTAGATAACTTGGGATAGCTGCAACAACAGCTCTCGCTTGGCATGTGGTATGTTTTGATGCTAATCACTGCCTCCGCTGTGAGCACTCCAGTTCTCCTTTCACGTACAAGCCTTGTGAATATAAAAATAGAGGTAAATCATTTAAAAAATAAGTGAATCAGCAACCTGGTATTTTATTTCCTCTCTTTCCGGTTGAAGATTGTTGTTAACTGAAACGCTCCACTAGTTGTTTGGAGTGTTAAGATAGAAGTGGAATGAAGATACTTGATAATGTGGTTACTACACAACCACTTTACAAGAATATAGGTTCCTGCCATACTAGGTGATGTGAAGGGGGCAATAAAGTGTGCTCATGCAGTGAGCACATGGAAGATATTTGCCATAGTCTGAGATCTGGAGTTGGAGAATATATGGGTAAGATAGAAATGACATAAATTACAAAGGTCTCCATTGATAGCAAGAATATGGGACTTATATTACACAGTTGAATGGGCATACTCTTACCAGAAATGGCCTTAACTTCAAGGAAGGGAAACACATGCATTGGGTCTTTGGTCAGTTTTTTTTTTTTTAAAGATTTGATTTATTTATATGAGAGAGGGAGAGAGAGAGCATGAGCATGAGCAGAGAGAGGAACAGACTCTTCGCTTAGGTGGGAGCCCAACATGGGGCTTGATCCCAGGACCTTGCAGTCATGACCTGAGCCAAAGGCAGATGCTTAACCGACTGAGCCACCCAAGCCCCCCAGTATTGGGCCTTTGAAATAGGATTTGCTTTAACCAAATTTCAGGGAAGATGAAAAGAAAAAAAAGGGAAACTATGAGTATGGTATGCTTTACTCTTATTTAATAAGCCTTGCCAAATTTAATCTTTACAGCAATTTTGTAGTTTGGTGCTACTAACATCATTGTTTATGTGAGAAAATGGATACTTAAGGGATATGCAATAACTTGCTTAAGATCACATTATAGTTGGCAGTAAGTCTGGGATATGAGCACACAACTTGTGGTTCAAATCTAGTATTTTTCTCACTACATTGTACTTGGTAGGTAAACATTCACACTTACAGTTTCTTTAATATTACTAAGGTTCTATTTTAGGAATTGCACAGAGAAAGACTATTGTGTGGTGAGTTTTCTTTTCATTTCTACTAAATATCAGGGCTTTAATTCTGACCCTTTCTGGTGGGCTTACTGAATTTCAGAATAGGTTACATACTGATTTTATTGCATATATTGTATTCTGTTATATATATAACTTCCTTAAAGTATCACATTAACTTAAATAGGGAAATTGTGCATAGTCTAATAAATAAGACAATCCAAATTACTTAAAGTGGTCATCACAATTTAGCCAGTCCAGTCTCTGGCTCATAGGTTGAAGGCATGGCCCCACTGAGGGAGTTCTTGGTGTGTCTATGTTTAGCTTGGCCAAGGTTAAAGGAAGGTATGGAATTATGTTCTCTGGAGCTAGAATACAAGAAGGAAATTGATTATTTAACATCACCAAGTTAGAGTTAGATAAGTATGATGGTACATAGAGTGGTTTAGTGTGCTCTAATCTAGTGTCACCATAATAATGAGGATGATGGGGTATCACATTGTGTAATGTCTGTATGGCTTTCATATACCCCAACTCAGTTAATTCTTACTATAATCCAGTGAGGGACACGGAACATATTTTTTCTATTTCTCCCCTTTCCCTCATTTTGTAGGAGATTCCAATAATCAAGGGAAAGTGCTTAGAAATATTCGGTAACTTAGGGCCCATAGGTGCAAGAGAGCAAATAAGCAATCAATCAATTTTATCTTCTGGTTTTTCCTTGTTCTTTTGCTGCTAGAACCACTGGTGTTAGAAACAGCTTCATTCTCCTTATTTCTCATACTCAACTTACTTCTCCCAGGTAATCTTTGTACTTTTAATGTAGGGAGCATGGGCCAATGATACTAAATTTATAGTTACCTGAAATTAGATGAAATGGGTTACATTTTTAAAAAGAGCCCTATGCAAATAAATATAAACTTCTGTGTCAATTTCAAACACTTGAATGTAGCTTTTAGCAAAATATTGGGTGAGAATTCTCTCCTAGAACTTAAAGGAATTACTAGGTAATTATTTCATAATTGTCCAACTCAATTTAACACACCATGTACTGGGCGCCAACTTATGCACAAATCACAGAATTAGGTACTATGGAGATGAAATAAATAATTTCTTTGTCCTTTGGTAGTTTATTAATTACAGAAAAAAGAAAACACAATCTTTACTTTCTATTCTTTTTTCCCTCCATTTTTACATTAAGGATTCAGAAACTTCACAATAATAAACTTTAATAAAATGGGTACCTAGGGATGCCTGAGTGGCTCAGCAGTTGGGCATCTGCCTTTGGCTCACGTCCTGATCCCAGGGTCCTGGGATCAAGTCCCGCATCAGGCTCCCTTGAGGGAGCCTGCTTTTCCCTTTGCCTATGTCTCTGCCTCTTTTTGTGTGTCTCTTATGAATAAATAAATAAAAATCTTTAAAAAAATGAGGTACCTAAGTTGTCTGGCCTTCTAAGATTGCCCTCTTTTATTTTTTTTAAGATTATTTATTTGAGAGAGAGAGAGCATGGGGAGGGGCAGAGGGAGAGGGAAAGGGAGAATCTCAAGCAGACTCCCCGCTGAGTGCAGAGCCCTACGTGGGTCTTGATCCCAGCACCCTGAAATCAAGAGTCAGATGCAAAAAAAAAAAAAAAAAAAAAAAAAAAAGAGTCAGGTGCATAGCTGATTGAGCTACCCAAGCGCTCCACTCCCTCTTTACACAAATATAATAATTTGTGTAACCAAGTAACATTTGAAGGAATTTAGCTCTCATCACAACCACAGTATTTCTGAGAATTTCCAGGAATATTTAAATATCTTGGTGAACACCTATCCGTTCTTCTTGACTCTTGCTCAAGTTTCTTTTCTCAATCACCTCTGACACTATGATCATTCTTTCTTCTACAGGATATTCTGAGTACCTTCAATTCACTGTTTTATTGTAAAATAGTGTCAACACAATGCTCTTACCTTTGTATCAGTTATATATTGCCCTAATAAGTGATGAGTAACAACCGCAAAACCTGAGCAGTGTTCATTCAACAATATATGATTTTTGGCTCATGTGGTGTGGGTGGTCAGCTAGGTGGTTTTGATTATCTCATCTGGGCTCATTCTCATGTCTGAGAGTCAACAAAGCTGTTACCCAATTTAGTAGGACTTTGCTGTGACAACGGGAGATCCTGTGCTTTACATATCTCGTTTTCTAGCAAGTTGCCTGGCACATATTCTCACGGCAGTGGAACAGGGCAAGCTCAGGCAAGTGCTGGTACTTTTCAAGATCAGCATAAGGAATGCAGCCAACGATATTGAAATAGCAAGTATCAGGATAGATGGTGGCTGTACTAGTAGTAAACATAGCATAATGATAAACTTGCCAAATCACTACTATAAAACTAATGTAACATTATGAGTCAACTATACTCAAATAACAATAAATAAATAAGTAAATAAGTAAACAAGTAAATTAATTTAAAATGATTAAAAAGAAAGGTCTGCTTGTGTCACCTCATCTAATCTCCTGTTGCCCAAAGCTAGTCATATGGCCAAGCCCAGTATCAGAGCACAAGACATGGATATAGAACAAACTCATAAAGTCCTTAAAGGCAATGAAAGGACCGTGTTTCTGTCCTTTTGAAGAATCTACCATAGTGTGAGAAAAACTGAGAATTATAGTTAGGAAGTCAGTTACCACTAGATAACTTCAGTTTTTAATTTCCAAAAAGTAATTATTTGTAAGTATCTGAAATAACAGAAGTGAATTCAAATGCCTTGTTTCAATTTTAGAAAATGCCTGAAGTGATTTATTGAACTTAAAAAATAACTTGAATGCAGTATGTTTATTTTTAATATCCAAAATAATAAGAGAAAAGGTGATTGACTTTATTCTCCTTTTTTGTCTTCTTTTCTTATTGCTACTTTTAAAAGATGGGTTGAGAATTAGATATAGAAGTTAATATAAATTATATTAAGGGCTTATTATAAATAAGCTTATTAACTTGTTTAATAGAATGTTGGACTTGCAGATTGGATATATGTGGGAAAGTCCTTGTAATTTGTGATTCAGAATATCTAGTTAGATTTAGGAAATGCCTATAGAAAGTAAGATTAAATTACATTTAGGGAAAACATTAAAAAAAAATCTGTTTCCAAAATACTATGGGGCCCTTTTTATCCTTCTAAAAAAAAAAAAAAAAAGGTTTCTAACGTCACTTGTGCATTAAAATACATCTGTTACAGCACCCATTTTTCCTCATTTTTGCTTTAAAAAATCTGTTGCTCAGTAAAGTAGATATCATAATAGTCCTGACATTTACGGTAGAACTGAGAATATTATCTATTCTTAGTTTACTGAAGTGTATTTTGATTTGAAAAATAATTTTAAGAAGACATAAAACCATCTCCAATATAATTTATTTATTCTCTTTTTGAATGTTTGAAATTTCTGTAAGATAGAAAATCAGAAATAGGACAAGATAGCTATCTCCTCAAACAAAAGAACTCAAGTTATAATAATGCTGTCCCTGGTTGCCTTGCTAAATTTCCTGAAGATAAGTAGTAACTAATGTTCCCTGAACACCATTCATGTCTATTTAACTTTTAAAACCATTTAGTTCTAGTATTTAGTTAAGTATTTATAGTTAAATACGAAATATGATATTGGACACAAAATGCCCAGTGATAAAATCACTGGTGATTTATATTTTCTAGACATTTTATATAGACCTATCTTATTGTCACTATAGAGAATTTAGAAAATGCTAGCGAGGGTGCCTGGGTGGCTCAGTTGGTAAAGCATCTGCCTTTGGCTCAGGTTATGATCCTGGGATGGAGCTCTGTGTCAGCTCTCTGCTCAGCAAAAGCCTGCCTCTCCCTCTCCCTCTGCTTGCCACTACCTCTGCTTGTGTTCTCTTGTTCTCTCTCTCTCTCTCTCTGTCAAATAAATAAATAAGTCTCCCTAGAAAAAAATACCAGCAAGAAAGAAGAAAATAAATACCATTTGGAGTCCCACATTATGGAGCAAGCATATATCCTTTCAATTTTTTCAATGAAATATATTCACATATTCATTGATACATATTTTTATAGGAGTGGAATCATTTGTTGTTTTGCAGCCTTTCTTTTTCATTTTACAGCATATTGTGAATATTTTTAATATGTTTTTCTGCTATATAACTTTAATTATAGCGTAGTTTCTATTCTATGAACATGCCACAATTTTATTTTTTTTAGACCACAGTTTTAAAATATTGTATTATTAGACATTTAGATTATTTGCATTTTCCTCTATTATGAACAAATTTATGACAAATATAAATGTCTCTTCTTTTTTCTTTTTGGTTATGTTAGTTCTATTTTTTTTTTTTTTAAGTCTTGTTTTGTTCTGTTCTGTTTTGTTTTCAGTTTGGGGAAGAGGTACCAGAGCGTTTCATTGAATTTCTCACATAAAATGGTAGTGCCTTTTCTCTGCACTCTCAGTTCCCTCTGAACCTCAGCAAAATTTCCTTCAGTTGTGCATTTAATTATTCTGCTGTTGCATTTGTACCGATCTTTCTTCTAGAAACATGAGCATCTGTATGTTCACTGTCAGCCATGTCTAGCATCTTCTGTACTTGTCACGTGTTCTCTAAAGCCACGTGTCACCAGATGTGATATTCAGTTGGGGCACAGTAGAGCTTCTTCAAGGTGCACAATCTCAGACCTCAGACCCCCTAAATCAGAACCTTTGGTGACCTCCATAGACACCGAAATGTGGGAAACACACTCTACGCGGATTATATTTTTTTCAGTATACATCTTGCTACTTCCAACCTTTAGTGCAGGTTTTAATTTCATCATTATATTTTGGGCTTCTTGCAGAAACATTCTAATCTCAGCATGTTAGTCTGCTCAAGCTTCCATAGCAAAACCACAGACTGAGTGGCATAAACAACAGAAATTTATTTTCTCACAGTTCTGGAGGCGGAAGTCCAAGGTCAAGGTCCCAGTGTAGCTGGTTTCTGAAGAAGCCTCTCTCTTTCGGCTGGTAGCCTCCTCCTCATGGTCCTCACATGGTCTTTCTTCTGTATAAGCACAGAGTGGGAGCTAGTTCTCTGAGGTTTCTTCTTATAAATATATTGATTCTATCGATCAAGGCTCCATACTTATGACCTCAGTTACTCTTAATGACTTGTTTAGAGGCTCCATTTGCACAAAGAGCCACACTAGAGGTTATGGCTCCAGCATATGATGTTGGGGAGGTTATACTCAGCCCATAATTTGGTATTTTTCCTTTTCATCTTACTGTGTTCATCCTCCCCTTCCTTCTTGTCTTATTACTTTTTCATCTTGTGGTGTTGCTTTTGGTTTCTCTATTATTTTTCTCTGATTCTCTTTTCATAAAAGCCATGGCTCCTTTGTTGATAATTGGCTTATTAAAATTTTCTCTAGAATCTTAAGTTTTTAGGATCTTTTTCCTTTAAACATTTTAGTTATCACCCTTTCATTTTTTATTGAGATATAATTGACATATACCATTCTATGTTTCAGGTGTACATCTTTACACATTTCCCCCACTCCTGCCTCTGGTAATCACCAGTCTATTCTCTCTATCTATAAGAGTGTTTTGTTTTTTTGTTTTTGTTTTTTAAAATTCCACGTATAAGTGAGAGCATATGGTACTTGTCTTTCTCTGTCTGACTTATTACACTTAACATAAT
The DNA here is from genome assembly GCF_048164855.1 of Canis lupus baileyi. Lineage (NCBI taxonomy): Eukaryota > Metazoa > Chordata > Mammalia > Carnivora > Canidae > Canis > Canis lupus. Next base: position 13,674,376 of record NC_132862.1, on the reverse strand, counting down.
GCCCTTAATGTTTATTCATGTTGTCATAAATGATAGGATTTCCTTATCACTTTCCCTTCTACGGTAAAAATCATTCCCTTCTCTCCCAGAGGTGCAATATTTCTTGTGTGTGTTTTACTAATTCCCATCACAGAGATTTAGACCTAAGTCAGTGTTTGTCAATAGACCAAAGAATAAATGGCTAAGGTCCCACTCTATAAACTTTCCAAATCTCTAGCTGAAATGCAGACTGATATACTTAGGTTGAACTCATTTCCAGGTTCTTGCTGGCTTTCACTAAATGTTCCTATTGATTTCTGAGGCAGTTTTCAAAACTTAACCCACTGGTTAGTTGATGCTTTTAGTTAGTGGGGTATTTGAAGAATTTTATCACCAAATATTTCCCTCTATATCTTTAAATCAAAGAGCTACCTTTAGTTGCCCCTATATGCTGGGAGTTTCTGCCTTTGTGTACATATAGGACACAAATAGGGAAGGAGATGAAGTTGACTCCTCTCTATGGTGTTATAGAGCAGCACTATGACATAGAGTTTGGCTGATGATCTTACACAATGACAGGCAGGTATAAAGCACGTTCTAGACTCTTTTTCCCTCCAAAATTCTCACTCTCTTTGTCATTCTTAAATAAAATAAAGTCTAGCCATGAGGCAAAGTTTGAATCATTTCTACCAATTCTTTATCTTACCAAATCTTTGGTACCAGCTTTATCACTGAAACTTTGCTTAAAATTCCAGCACACAGTGGCCCTCATTTTTAGATTGCAATATTATGAGTTTTCATCTGCTTTTCTGCATTATCATTGGAAATTTAAGAGAAATTGACTAAGGCTCCTTCAAGTTATTAATTAGTTCATATTTATAACCAGTAATTCCAATGCTGTTACTTTGCTTTGTGTTTCATCCAGGGAAATGGCATGGCTTTCTTAACAAAATTGAAAAATGTTGGTAATGAGAGACAAAGAAATTAAGATTTTCATGAGAAAGTCAACTTTCAGGGAAGATGGCAGAGTAGGAAGATCTTAAGCTGGCTTCATCCCCTGAAAACATGTAAATAACACCCACATCACAATAACTAACTCAGAAAATGATCCTGAAACTTGATAGAACAGGCTCTCCACAGTTAATCATAGAGAAGAGGCCATATGGAAAATGGTCGGAAGGGCAAGGATGCAGTCAGGAACCAAGCTAACCTGTGAGACTAACCACAAAAGGGAGGGACACCACAAATGTAGAGAAGAGAGAGGAACAGACTCCACAACAGGCACTTCAGACACAGGGGACCAGCACTGGGAATATGAGTCCCCATAACATTTGTCTTTGAAAACCAGAGGGACTTAACTTTGCAAGTTTTTATGATTAGTATGGTGTAACACCAGAAACTTTAAAAATCAATAAGCTCAGCTCCTAGGGCAATAGGAGATATTCCCTGCCCTTGAAAATACAGCACAACAAATAATCCAGCTGAGTTATAGCATAGAAATAGTATTTTGAAAGTACATGGGGTATATAAGAAGGAGATTTATTTATTAATCTCATAATTTGTGCTGGAGTGGCAAGGATCTTTAGGAGACTACTTCAAGATGAAAGAAGGTGGGTACCATATTTCTTCTGCACTGCCCTCACCTCCCATCCACAATACTGGGACACCTATAGGAACCAGTGAGAACACTTGCAACCTTGCTTGCTAACCAGTCCCTGTGCTCTTCTGTGGATTGCGCCATCCAATTTGCTTCACTAGCAAAAGTCCCTCCAAGGTGGCTCCAGGATTCATCTTGCAAACAGACCAGTGCATTCTTTGCTAACACCATGTGCCCTGTCCCCTAACCCCATCCTGTTCTCCTGCAGAAAGCCCCATTCAACCCACCCAATTTGCAGGAGTCCATCCAAAGTAGATCCAACAGTGGCCAGCACCAGTCCAAAGTGATTCTTGGGGACAGGATACAGCTTCCATTGCAGTCCTACCAATGGGCTGGAGGCATACATCTGATCTCACTTCTGACCTCACCCACCAACAAAAAGTTCACAAGGGGCAGCACAAAGAGGAAGCTCAGTAGTTCAGGGTAATTGCAACCAAAAAAGATCAACTGGCGGCAGACATCTAGCCTGACTGCAGGCCCTGCCCACTTAAAAAAGCCCCTCAGGTGACAACAGATGGAGACTACCCTGCAGTTTGGAGCTACCACAGTTCCACAAACATCTGGTCTGTCCCCAACTCAAGCCCAAGACAGCCTTATCTGGCCCCTTAATAGCACAGGGAACAAATCCCCACAACAGGGCAAAAAGTCATTGTAGATGACTGAACTGAAGGCAAGTGTGGCACAGAGTGAACACCACACACATAGGAGACACCTCTGAAGTGACAGTTTCTAGTAAACAGATGACATTGCACTACAGGGTACTACAGGACCTCTTTTTCATGAGGCCACTACTTTCAAGAATTGGAGAGGTAACTGACTTTCCTAATACATAAAAACAGACAAAGAGTTAGAGAAAATGAAATGTGGAGAAAAAGCAGGAAAAAACACAGCAAATTGTTTAAATGAAATAGAGATGAGCAATATGTCTGATAAAAAAATCCAAAGTAATCATCATAAGAACACTCACAGGACTTGAGAAAAGAGTGGAGGATCTCAGTGAGACCTTCAATGAAGGTAAAGAAAATATAAAAAGGAATTGATCAGACATGAAGAACTCAATATCTAAAAGTAAAAATACATTAAGTGAATCATAGCTGATTGAATAAGACAGAAAAACAGATCAGTAAGCTGGAACACTGAGTGATATAAAGCAACCAAGGTGAGCAGCAAAAAGAAAACAAACAAATAATGAGAATAGGTTTAGGGAACTCAGTAAACATTCTCAAGTGTAATAACATTCACATCATAGGGTTCCCAGAATGAGAAGAAAGAGAGAAGGGGCAGAATAATTATTTGAAGAAATAATAGCTGAAAACTTCCCAAATCTGGGGAAGGAAACAGAAATCCAGATGCAGATACACAGAGCACCCTGAACAAAATCAACCCAAGGAGGTCCACACAAGAGATATAATCATTAATATGGCAAAAAGTAGTGATAAAGTCAGAGTTTTTAAAGCAGCAAGAGAAAAGAAAATGGTTGCATACAAGGGAAACTCCAGAAGGCTATCAGTTGATTTTTCAGCAGCAACTCTGGAGGCCAGAAGAGAGTGGCATGGTATTTTCAAAGTGCTGAGAGGAAAAATACCTGCAACCAAGAAAACTATCCAGCAAGGCTATCATTCAGAATAAAGAAAGAGATAAAGAGTTCCCTAGACAAACAAAAGTCAGAGTATTATCGCTAAACCACCCTCACAAAAAACATTAAAGGGAGCCCTTTGAGTGGAAATAAAAGGCCATAAACAGGAGTAAGAATAGTAGGAAAGACAACATTTTAAAGGCAAATGGAAACATAATGAAAGTAGTAGATTAATCACGTATGAAACCAGCATGGAGGTTAAAGCACAAAAGCAGTCAAATCAATTATATGTATAAAAAGTAGCCAAGGAATTAATAAAATAAAAGCATGTAGAATATGACATCATATACATTAAACATGTGAGGAATAAAAATTTAGTGCTTTTATTATTTTTAAAGATTTTGTTTAGGACACCTGGGTTGCTCAAGTGGTCGAGCATCTGCCTTTGGCTCAGCTCATGATCCTGGAATTCCAGGATCTAGTCCTGCATCAGGCTCCTGCATGGAGCCTGCTTCTCCTCCCTCTGCCTATGTCTCTGCCTCTCTCTGTGTCTCTCATGAATAAATCAATAAAATCTTTAAAAAATTATTGTATTTATTTATTTTGAGAGAAGGAGAGAGAGAGAGACAGAGAGAGCACAAGTGGGAGAGGGGAAGATCAGAGAGAGTGGGAGAAGCAGACTCCCCACTGAGCAGGGAGCCTGTCACAGGGCTCAATCTCAGGACCCTGAGACCATGACCTGAGCCAAAGACAGATGCTTAACTGACTGAGTCACCCAGATTCCCCAATTTAGTGCTTTTAGAATGGATTCAAAATTAGGTGACCATTAGGTGACTTAATATAGACTGCTGTATGCATGGGATATTATATATAAGCCTAATGGTAACCACAAATCAAAAACCTGAATAGATATGCAAACAATAAGGAAAAAAGAATCTAGTCATATCACTAAAAAAGACTATCAAAGCATAAGAGAAGAGATCAAGAGAAGAAAGGAACAGAGAACTACAAAAACAATCATAAAACAATAACAAAATGGCAATAAGTACATACCTATCAGTAATTACTTTGAATGTAAATGGACTAAACACTCTAATAAAGAGATAAAGGGTGACTGGATAAAATAGCAAGGCAAATCCATATGCTGCCTATATAAAGACACATGGAGGTTGAAAGTGAAGGGATGGAACAATTTATCAAGCAAATGAAGTGAATAGGAAGCAGGGTAGCAATACTTATATCAGATGATATAGAGTTTATTTAAAAATGTTTTTATCAGACAATATAGACTTTAAAACAGCATAACATAAGACAAAGAAGACAGGATATATGATAAAGGGGAACATCAAATAAACAGATGAAACAATTGCATATATTTATATACCTAACATGGGTGCATCCAAATACAGGAAATGACCATTAATAAACATAAAGGAAGAAGCTGATAGTAATACAATAATAGTAGGGAACATTAACACCCTACTTATTTACATCCATGGGTAGATCATCCAGACAGAAAAATCAACAAAGAAACAATGGCTTTCAATGACATGTGGACCATATGGATCTAACAGATATATTCAGAACACTCCATCCCCAAAACAGCAGAATATACCTTCTTTACAGATGGACACAGAACATTCCCCAGAATAGGTCACAGTTTAGGTTATAAAACAAGTCTCAACAAATTGAAAAAGATTGAAGTCACACCATGCTTCTTTTCAGACACACTATGACACTATGAAATCAGCCATAAGAAAAAAAAATCTGGAAAGAAGTCAAATACATGGAGGATAAATAACTGCTAGTACTAAACAATGAGTCATGGATACTGACTGACGTGGGCAAACCAAGATTTCAAAGAGGAAATAAAAAGCTATATGTTGACAAATGAAAATGAAAACATAAGAGTTAAAAATCCTTTGGATGTTCCCAGAGCTGTTCTAAGAAGCAAGTTTATAGCAACACAGGCCCACCTCAAGAAGCAAGAAAAATCTCAAACAAATAACCTACTTGTACACCTAGGGGAGCTAGAAAAAAGACAAACAAAATCTAAAACCAGTAGAAACGATAGAGATAAAATTTTGAGAGATTTTTTTAAAGATATATATAGGGTTGTTAAATAAATTTGGGGAAATATTTGACAAAAGTATTGAGAATAAGTAAATTATTAAAAGAATATTAGGCTTATGTTAAATTTTCTTTATAATAGGGATGCCTGGGTGGCTCAGTGGTTGCATGTCTGCCTCTACTCAGTTTGTGATCCTGGGGTCCTGAGATCCAGTTCCACATTGGGCTCCCTGTAGGGAGCCTGCTTCTCCTTCTGCCTATGTCTCTGCCTCTCTCTCATGAATAAATAAATAAAATCTTAACAATTTTTTTCTTTATAATAAATGAAGTAAATAACACTGTAGTGGCTTAAAAACGTCCTCACATTTTTGACATCCTTCCCTTTAAAAGTGCAGCATAATCTCCTTCCCCTGGAGTGTATGTCAGACTTAGTGACTGGTTTCTTACAACTAGAATGTGTTGGAAGAGATGATGTCTGACTTCTGAGTCTAGGTCATAAAAGACATTGTGGATGGGACTTTTCTCTTTCTTTGGTCATTTACTCTGGGGAATTAGCCACCTGCTCTGTCATGAGGACGCTCAGGAGGCCTGTGTATAAATTCATATGGGGAGAAGCTGAAGTCTCCTGCCAAAAGCCAGCAACAACTTGGCGGCCTTGTGAGTGAGCCACCTCGGAAATTGAACCTCCAGCCCCTTCAAACCTTCAGATGTCAGTTCCCCACTCAGCTCTGATGGCAACCTCATTAGCAACCTCAAGCCCAAGCTCGTCTCGTCTGTTCCCACACATCCTGCACCACAGATAATGTAAGGATAATAAACATTTATTGTGTTAAGTTACCAGGCTTTGGGTTGATTTATCATGTTGTAATAAATAGTTCTATACAAATTGAGGTTTATTGAATCAGGAATTGAAGAAGAGAAATAAAAATCAAATTCTAGAACCCAGATGGCAAATTCTGAAAGTTTATGATACTAGTTATTTTTTTACATCATCATATAATTGCTTCCTCATTTTTTTTCTGGGTAAAATTGGTTTTGGAAAAACCCAACTCAACTGTTAATGAAAGAGAAATGTAATTTTCATTTAGAAATAAAAGCACAGGGGTACTTCGGTGGCTTACTTGAGTAGGTGTCTGCCTTTTTGGTTCAGTTCATGATCTTGGGGTCCTGGGATTGAGCCCTGCATTGGCTTCCCTGCTCAGTGGGGAGTAGGCTTCTTCCTCTCCCTCTGCTGCTCCTCCTGTTTGTGCTTTGTCTTTCTCTCTCTCAAAAATGAATAAATAAAAAAATGAATAAAATATTTAAAAAATAGAAAGGAAAGCACAATTTTATCATAGGTTCTAGATAAAACTAGGTTGTATGAACTTTTCTGAGCACCTTCCCACAACTGCTTCGTTAGTTTATGCTATCCTTTTATGGGATTATTGAACTGCTAACTAAAAGGTACTTCAGAAGACAACTGCTGTTAAGATTTTTAACTTACTGAGAAATGAACAGACTTATTTGCCACTTGTACAATACACCTACTATAAAATGTAATTGTTTGCATGCTTTGGATTATAGAAGTTTTCTTACAAATAACAGTAGAGGTATTGGTAGAAACTTGACCTCACAATTAGACTCCTCCTAGCCACCTGTTCCAAACTAAGAAAACTCCCTAACATATGTACTTGGGTGCATAAGGGAATATCTGAATATGGACAATTGCCAAGGCTTGGTGATTTTCTTAGGGACTAGGGCATTGGTCAAATTTAGTTTTGAAATAAAGCACATGGATTATCCTTTTTAAAGGGACATTGTACAAGAGATAAGTGAGATAAAACCTATAAAGTCCTCAGAATAGTACCTGAGCACATAGTATTCTATAGTATGAACTATTAGTATATTATTATTGTTAGTATTAATACTAGTAATAATAATTGTGCAAAAGCCTAGATGTCAGGGAACAAACTAGAATGACTTCTCAGAAGGAACCCAGATCCAAAACCTATTGAGAGTTGTCCTTTCACAGTGGAACACACAAAATTTATGGTTGGATTAAATCAACTCTTGAGGGATCGAAGGAGCTAAATGCTGCAAGAAAAGTTCACCCAGGCCAAGGACGCAGAGAGATCTCATGCTGAGGCAGAGGAGAAAGTGAAATTAGAAAGGAAAGAATATTTAATTCTCTTTAACTTAAATTTGCAAAATGAAGGAGACTTTATTTTGGAATTACTTTCTTTTGTTTATTTCTAAAAAGTTAATAATGGGAGCAGGAGTTTCATTTTTAAAACTGGAGCTGAAGATGCTATTCCAGTTCATCACCCAACTCTGGTGAGTGTTTTATTGAAAATAGTGATTGAGCATATTCTGAAATAGGAAATAGAAAAGAAAATACATTTTTGGCCCAGAGCATACTGTGTCTGCAGAGTTAAATAATTAATATCTCATTCTGACCAATTTCAGAGATCACTGGCTCTCATCGCTGAACTCCCCAAGTTCATTGGTCCAGGGAAACACAGCAGAAAGGCTTTTGTAGATTTTTTTTTTAAATCAAACAGTAGGAGCATAAATGCAGGAGAGGAACACAAAAGTTCTCACTTTCAAATGTTTTATCCTCTTTTATTCCATTGGGGAAAAGCCTCATTCTTCCATTTGAGGGAGAGTCGGAAGGGAAGAAACACTTCTGACTTTCTCCCCAACTTATTCCTTCTTCTATGCATTTTTTAGGGCTGCTGAAACAAAGTACCTAAACTGAGGGGCTTAAAATAACAGAAAGTTATTCTCTCACAGTTCTGGAGGCTAGAATTAAGAATGATGGTAGGACCATGCTCCCTTCTGAAGGCTCCAGGGAAGAATCCTTCCTTGCCTCCTTCTCACTTCTGGTGGCTGTTGGCACACCTTGGCACACTTGGCTTGTAGGTACATAGCCCCCACCTCTGCGTCCACCTTTGCACAACATTCTTCCCTCCGGTGTTCCTCTCTGTGACTGATTTCCCTCTTCTTATAGGGATGCTAGTCATTGGATTAGGACCTACCCTATTCCAATGTGATTTCATCTTAAATTGATTACATCTGCAAAAACCCTTTTGCTAAATAAGATCACATTCCATGGAACTAGGGGTTGGGACTTGAAGGTATTTTTGGGGGGAGACACAACTTGACCACAACACTGCCTAAATGAGGAGATAGTAATTCTGATTACTTAGAACTTGACATTCTTTGGTGCACATTTAATGTTGGGCGGTTCTTTTTGCTCTAAGATTAGGGCTTGAAGATACACCACGCTCATTTATTTTCTGCATCTCGCTCAAGTGGCTCTACTGTGCTGCTTTTGGCTGAGCTGTGTTCATACCTGGTAGGTTTACTACCACAGGGTCAGAGGATCCCTGTTCTCTGACTCAGTTACAACTTCTCCTGCAGCTGGGTGACCAGTTCAGGTGGGGCATACCCTGTAGGATCAGCTGCCTTCAACCGAGAGGGAAAAGAATAGGACACTTTACCTCACCTTCTATTCTGAATGCTATTCTCTGATACAGTTTACCTGTAGCACCACATTTAGAGAGATTACAGCATGCTTGTCTAGATTAATCATGTACCTCATTCCTTATTTAGGTTGTGAGCCTATGTCTGTTTCAGTACTTGGTACGTGTCACTGAAGCTGGTTCCTATCTTATTTCTGTGGCATCTCTTCTCTAACCACTCTAATATAACAGGATGGCCACCCGAAAGTCTATTTCATGGTGTATTTGGTCAGCCCTACCTACATGGGTTTAAAGCTTCTAAAGAGGAAGAAAAAAAGTTATGCTTGTATTCCAGAGAGCTCACTTGAGTGAGGAGAACAAAATGAAACACACAGACATATACAATTAATTAGATATAATGTATATTATGTAGGTCTAATATATATAATATACACATTATATATATTTAACACTGACATTCTTATGTATGCACGTATGCACACAGCTAGGTAATACCAGATAGTGATAACAGTTATGAAGAACAGTAAAGCAGAGAAAGGTAATAGAGAGTGCTTAAGGGTACCATTTGGGGGCACCTGTGTGGCTCAGTGGCCGGGTGTCTGCCTTTGGCTCGGGTCATGATCCTAGGGTCCTGGGATCGAGTCCAGCATCAGGCTTCCCATGGGCTCCCCTCTGCCTATGTCTCTGCCTCTCTCTGTGTGTCTCTCATGAATGAATAAATAAAGTCTTTTTTTTTTTTCTTTTTAAAGAAGTACCATTCAGGAAAAGTGATCAAGGAAGGAAGAACTCGTGGAGAAAGTGACATTTGAACAGAGATCTGAATACAGTGAACTAGCCAGCATGGTAAGATTTTGAGGAAGACTCTTGCAGACAGAGAGAATAAGTGCAAATGGCTGCAAGTGGGAACATAGGTGTCCTATGTGAAGGTCTGAGTGACCCGAGGGCATGAACAAGAAGAGGGTTAATAACAAATGTGACCAGAGGGGGGCCCTGGGTCTGGAGCACGTAAGGACTCTTACAATCTGACAGGGACTTTGTACTCTGTTCTAAGCATGATGGGAAGTTCCTGGCAGATTTTGAATGAAGAGGTGACATTCTATGATTGGCGTTTTGAAGGCTCACCCTGGCACGCTACAGAGAAAAATGTGTGGGAGGAGGTGGGTAAAGGCAGAGGCAGGAAATCAAGTAGGTGGTTGCTGCCTTAATCCAGATAGAGAGAGATGATGGTGAGAAGTCAGGTTCAGAGGATATTTTAAACTTGCTGATGATCACATGTAGTACGATAGAGACGAGTCTTGGTTGATTCCAAGTACTGGATGTACCCTTAAGGAAAAATCTTAGTTAATTGTACTGAGTTGAATAATGTCCATCCCCCAACCCCCCAACACCACATTCATGTCTACCAGAAACATCAGAATGTGACTTTCTTTGGAAATAGAGTCTTTGCAGATGCCATCAAGTTACAATGAGGTCATGATGGATTGGGGCGAGCCCTAGTCCAATGACTGATGTGCATCTAGAAGAGGGAATGTGTGCACAGAGATGCACGTGCAGAGGCAAGAATGCCATAGGAAGATGAAGGCAGGGGTCGGAGAGGTGCAATTGTGAGTCAAGAAACAGCAAGGAAAAAAAAAAAAAAAAGAAAAGAAACAGCAAGGACTGCCGGCTACCACCAGAAGCGAGGAAGATGCAAGGAAAGATTCTTGCCTAGAGCCTCCAGAGAATGCTAGCCCTGAAAACACCCTCATTTCATATTTCTAGCCTCCAGAACTGAGAGAGAATACATTTCTGTTGTTTTAAGCCATCCAGTTTGTGGTAATTTGTGAAGGCAGCCCTAGGAAACTAATACACTAGTTAAGGTGAATATTGATATTTTGCTTTAACTTGCTTTCTTTGGATGCTTAGAAATGTATTTTCATAAGTCTGCTGGGCAGCAGTTCCTCATTTTAGTTTTCCTTTCACATGTTTAGCTTTCTTATTGATTGGTGTCTTTGTGTTTTCTTATTGATTTGTATGAGGGTTTTTTTTTTTTTATATAAGAACTCTTTAACTCAAGCTCATATTTCCTACAATGCAGTAAGGTACAATAGGTATGGAAGTCTCTTGCAAACTGTCACACATTCTGTTTATTTAATCATGGATTTCCAAAAGAAAAGACATGGATATTTTGAGAAGGAATTTTAAAGAAAATTTCTCCAAACCCAGAATTACTCATTTCACCTGCATATATAATACTGAATGTATGGTTACAAAGGTATTGCTTTCAGTAAAACAAACAAAATCCAATCAAACAATATTACTGTGGAACATGTATTTTTTCACACAGTGTACTAGCATATGAACCTGACTTTTTCATAGAAAAAAGCCAGGCTTTCCTGGTGCTTCCATTCTATAAATACAAAGGAGTCAGAGGGCAGAAGAGGAGCTTCAAAATTATTGGCTTAATGTAAGAACTGAACTTGAACTGATAGAATTTTTGGAATAAATTATGAAGTTAATAAACTACACATTTTTAAATGTATATACATGGTATGGATGCTAAAGCTATGTGATTTCTTTAAAAAGTTGGTATGCTGTAAAGATTATGTTTATAGTTTTCCAACTACCTGCAAGTATAAAGTGTAAAGATTATGTTTATAGTTTTCCAACTACTTGCATTAAGCTACAGGTGATTTACTTACTCATTCACTGAGTTGAAGATTTTTTTAAAAAGATTTTTAAAATTTATTTATTTGAGAGAGAGTGTGTCCACAAGTGGGGGGAGGGCTAGAGGAGGGGAAGAAGCAGGCTCCCCACTGAACAGGGAGTCCAACCCAGGCTCAATCCCAGAACCCTGAGATCATGACTTGAGCCGAAAGCAGAAGCTTAACAGACTGAGCCACTAGGCCCCCCAATCTCTTTTTTTTTTTTTTAAAGGATTTTATTTATTTATTTGAGAGAGAGAAAGTGTGCACGTGTGGGGAGGAGCAGAGTGGGAGGGAAAGTGAGAAAGATCTGAAGCCACACTGAGCTCAGCTGGAGCTGACAAAGGACTGGATACCACAACCTTGAGATCATGACCTGAGCCAAAACCAACTATCCATATGCTCAACCAACTGAGCCACCCAGGTGCCCTGAGTTAAACTTTTTTTTTTTCCGAGTTAAACTTTTAAAAACATCTGTAAGTATTTTGAGTCTTTTCTGCATGTATATGCTGTCTTCCCAAATTAGGTAAAAGTTTCCCCATCAAAACCCAAAGTCATGGGCCTACTTGCCATACTTGCCTACTTCTTTTGTATAGGAAATACTCAATTTATAGATGGCTTACAACTGGCTTATCATTTATAGTGTTGCAACTATTGCCTTGTAACACGAAATCATTGAAAATGTTATTCAAAACTTAAAGATAATGCAAAAATATCAGTGAGGGTGTTTTCACTGTCATACTAAAGCATTGTCTAATCAGTCAGCTTGCATAAAGGCATTTAGACATTGGAACTTTTGTTTGACTTAGTCAATAATTTAGTGTTAATTGGACTCAGACTATGCAAAGATAGATGTTACTTTGACAAAGATTGTTAAATTGCAAATTACTTTCCTCTGGTAGAGACACAAACAATGTTTTTCTAGGAAAGATAACCCTAAATGTTATGGTTTGTTTCCCTGAAGGAAATTAATCAGTGTCTTAGTCTGTTTGGGCTGCTAAGGCAAAATATAACAAAATGGTAGTTTATAAATGACAGAATTTATTTTTCACAGTTTAGAAGCTCAAAGTCTGAGATCAGGGTACCAGCATAGGTGAGTGAGGGCTCCCTTCTAGATCACGTGGCAGAGGAAGCTAAAGATTTTTCTGGAGCCTCTTTCATAAAACAGTAATCCTAGGGGCACCTGAGTGGCTCAGTTGGTTAAGTGTCAAGCATCTGCCTTTGACTCAGGTCATGATCCCAGGGTCTTTGATCCCAGGGTCTGCACTCAGTCTGCTTCTCTCTCTCCCTCTGACCCTACCTCCTGCTCATGCTCTTGCTCTCTCTCTCTCTCTCTCTTTCTCAAATGAATAATAATAATAAACTCGCCTCAAAACACTAATCTTATACATGAGGGATCCCCCTCATGACTTAGTCACCTCTCAAAGGTTATAATTTCAACATATGAGTTTTGGAGGGACATGTACAATCAGTATTATAAAATCTAATTTGGCAACCTTTTTTCAGTGTTCTGTTTTTTTCCCATTTACTGTATATATTGGTTTTTCCTTTTCCCTTGGGAACTAGGTTCATCATTCTGTTTGCTCTCTAATTAACAGTTAAATGTTCTTGCATATGCTCACTTTATGAGCCTTGTTTTTAAATCTTTGAAATTCATACTTTGGCCTAATGAGAACCTAGAAATAATACACATTGTGGTTAAGCCCTAATCACACCCCACATAAATAGCCCATGAGGTGCCTGTGTATAATATACAATTAACTTTTAGAAAATTAGACTGTTATAATGAGAGCAATTTTATAATAATGTTGAGGAATTTTTGACTGTGTGAGGACAAGTAGGTTTGATTAGAGGATGAGAAGAGGAACGCCTGGGTGGCTTGGGAGTTGAGCATCTGCCTTTAGCCTAAGGAGTGATCCTGGCATCCCTGGATGGAGTCTCATTTTGGGCTCTCTGCAGGGAGCCTGCTTCTCCCTCCGCCTATGTCTCGGCCCCTCTCTCTGTCTCTCATGAATAAATAAATAAAAATAAAAAAAGAGAAGATGAAAAGAAAGCCGGTAGTAATGGGGAAGCATTTATAGTTATTTATTCTGATAGGATGACATGTGCTCAATACGTTTAGACATTCCATCCTATTGGTTCTTTACTATCCATACAGATCTCAGAACTACTGGTGTTTGTTTCCTTGATGTGAGTGTATTCCAAGCATGACTCTTCACATTTTTCAGTTACGATGTCCTTGGATACAAATATTAACTCCATATCAAGAGGCTACTACTCTTATTAACATGCCTGCCTCATAGATAGGACACCGAGGTATGAAAAGTTAAGTAATTCCCAGCCATCAAATTAGTAGCTGAGAAGCAGTTTTGGACTTAGGCAGAGTAAAGTCAGAATTCACCTATTTAATATCTCTCAAGCAGAACTGACTCTCATTTCTGTCTTTGCAAAGAGAGCTCGCTCAACCTTGGCTGCCAGGAGAGAAAACTGTGGTCCTAGAAGCTGCAAACAATTTGCCCAAGGTTAACCAGCTAATTGATAGTGATTGGACTATTTCACCAGTCCATAATAAAAAAGAAAGAAAAAAGGCTAAGATCTAAAGAGGGAGGGCGATGTGATAATTGAGTGAAAGCTCCAAAAGAGGAAATATGAGAGAAGAATTTGTTAACAAAGGATAGTTTTCTTATTGGAAAATTGCCTCAGGTAGAGTGGTCTGAACTGTGCATAAATAAAGGGAGAGGAAAGACTGAATATAGAGCTGAGGGGGCAAAGTTATGAGGAAAGAATAAACAGTCCCTTTCTGTAAGAATTCTCTGCAGTGGATGGATATTGTGGGACAATCTTAACCTAGCACAACTGAGTTATTGTAGAGCAAAGACTGGAGAAGACACAACAGTGTGTAATAAAATTTGGAAAACTGGTCTTCAGATTTTTGGATGTGTCTAGACAGTCATTTATATATTTCTGCAGCTATATTGCTATATTCAAGCACATGTTCAGTCAGGCTCATGTGTACCATATTTGTACCCCAGTGACTTGAAGGTTTTATGTAACTCTTTTATGCATACATGCAAATATGTAAATGCTAACATTTTAAGTAATTCAGTAAAGATTTGTAGCCACTCAGGAAAAAAAGCACATTTGCATGAATACTGTTACTGATGATAAAACTCTAATTTCATGATACAATAGCTACCATTAGAAACTGTTAGCTAGAAAAGTGCAGAGATTTCCAACTTAGGGAAACGACTCTGCTCTTAACGTTTATAATTTATTTACGTTGACTTTTCCTGATGGATACATCAAAATAAATTAGCTTGTTGAATGTCCTCATTCTCAGGAAAAGCATGCTGAAGTATCTAGGAATAATTTTGATGATATTTTTCATTTATTCTCAAAAGAGGAAAAGACTAAATAGAGCTGAGGGGAAAGAATAATATTGTAAAAGTCCCTTTCTGAAAGATGGATATCATGTGACAGTCTTAATCCAGACAACTGACTCTATGCGTGTGTGTGAACAGAATGAGAGATAGAGTGGCAAAATGTCAGATGTCCAATTGTTGGCTTTAGGTGAAAGGCATATAGGTGTTCATTGTACTATTCTTCAATGTTGATGTAAGCTTCAATGATTTTATACAAATAAAAAAGTAAGAAACCAGCATATTGAGTAGAAGATACTTCTGGTTCTGCTGAATCACTCTGGTGTATACCTGAAACTGATGTAACATTGTGTGTCAACTATAATCAGATAAAAAAAAAAAAAAAAGAAAATACTTCAGATTCTAGCTTATGCTGTCTATCCAGAATTGCAGTCTTGAATGTTGTGTTTAAGTTAATAATTATTCTATAATTTGTCTTATTTTTAAACATTTTCTCACTTTGGAATATTTTTTATAAATAAGTAAACATTTATATTTAAGGAATTTTACATTTCTTATCATTATTCCTCACAACAATCTTGGAAGGTAGATGCTATTGTCTCCATTATTCAGAGAAGAGAAGAGAGGATCAAACACATTAAGTTTTTGCCCTTGGTCACATGCAACTGTAAATGTTGGTGCTTTGATTTGTGCTAGTGTATCAGAATCCAAACTGCGCTTTTTAAAAAAAATTGTTATCACTTGCTTCTCATGCAAAGAGATTCAGTTGAGGTAGATGTGCAGTGGTCCTTTGGAGGAGAGACCTTTCTACTATAGGAATTATATAAAATTTCTGGACAAGAGAGACACCATTTTGAAGTTTCATTTTCCTTTCTAACTAATGAACTCTTGAACTGGGTGAAAAGACCTTTTGAACTGGGTCAGAAATGCTAATTGTTTTATAAGCACTTGCTTATAAAATCAACAGGACCACTGGCAGCCAGACCATAAAACTGTAAGTGGAGACTTTCTGAAGACAAAGTAGTTAACTAACGCATACTAGAAATAGCTTTGTTTCAGAACACTGATAAATTCATTGACCGAAGTGTAAAAACAAAGGTGGCTCACCGTGTTAGTACCAGTTGACAATTTATTATTTTCTTTTCCTCATTTTCTAAGTCAAGTATTTGCTTTCCTCCTTCCTCTCTCATAAAAACCTCTAGCTTTCCCCTTCAGGCAGGACACTTTCTCTGATTGTTGCCTGAATCTGTGCTTCCCAAATTGCAATTCCGAGAATTTCTTGGTTTCACCTCCTCTTCTCAGTTGACAATGTCAGTTAAAATTTACTAAAACTGATACTCCTGCAAAATAAGCAGAATGAACTAGTTCTGCTGCTTTTATCTGTATCTCAAAGTTATAAAAACAAAGATATCAGAATCTGAATGTCTCTCTAAAAACCTATTGCAGGTTCATTGCTTTATTTAATTGGCTTATCATAAGCAAGAGGTAACCTATTAATTGCATGTTTGATAGTACTATTTCAAAATGTTTTGGCATTTGGCTGTTCCTTCAAGTTCCTGAAATTTTTTACTTTGAAACATTATATCTTATCATTAAGTGGCACTTCTTCCCATAAGGACAAACATCAGTTATTCACTCAACAAATATTTTTTGAGCACTTTATTAGTTCTTAGCATACATGTAAGCATTTTACTGAGAATCCTATTGCAATCTTAATTATGTTTTACTTCTATTAAAAATAGTAACATTTCACATTTTTCTCATTATTTTAAATTTTTCTGGCATTAGCAAAACTCTTATAGGACACTTATTTGGTGGACTATTTTTAATATGATCATCTAGTTATAAACTATAAACAAGTCAGAATGTTTATGTGTACAATTCAAAAAAATTCACAAAGTCCTTGATAAAGCTCCCAAAATATTTTAAAATAAGAGATCTTTTTGACTTTGGGAAGATTTCAATGTGAGAGGACAGATGAGATGAACCCTTGAACTCACTTTCAATGTGTGTGCTTAGGTGACTAATGGTGAGTACAGAAATCATTGCTTACATTTTAGGTTCTTAGAGAAAAAGGGTATTTGCTTGAAATCTTATAATAAAGCATGGGTATATGACAATTTTTTAAAGTAAAGAAGCTTGTCCATAATGGAGAATTTTCCCAAGTTCTACTTAATTAAATGAAATGCTGCCAAGATTCTCTTTAACAATAGCCCCAGGGATTGCTGAGCTTATTTCCCTGTAGATTCTTATCTCTTTAAATACACAGTCTCAATGACTGAATATACTTCAACTTATGTTTGTATATCCTTATGTATTTTTCCCCTTTAGGGCTTGAATCTTAAACTGCTTTAGAAGTAATGAGAGTCATCCTCTCTCCTTCCCTCTCTAAGGGTGGAAAAGTTTTCCCTTCTACCCTTTTAGGTTCTTCTAGATGGTCTATAATTAAATTGATTTAAGGCACATTTACAGGAGAAAAACAAACAGAATTTTAATAATATGTATACCTTCTGTATACAAGGAGATACCCAGGAAAACAATAATTCCTTAAGATGGCCAAAGCCACCACCTTAAATACCATCTTTAGCTAAAGATAGGGAAGATGTTGGGGTTGAAAAGCCAGTTATGGGAGGTTGCCAGGAAAACACAGTAAACAAGAGTAAGATTGTTATACAGATTCAAGTTGTTGCTTCTCCTTAGACAAATTTGAGATTGTGTCAATGACACAATTCTCCTCTTCCTGGTACAGCCCTTACAAATGGAGATTTCCTTTATAAATACAAATGTCTCTGAAAAGAAAGTAACTTCTACTCAGATTTCAGAGCTTTCAGTGTAGGTTTTTAAAAAATTAATTGGTTCACACCCAACTACAAACCCAAGGTACTTCCAGACTGGCCAATTAACAGTTTAGGGACCAAACCCTGCCTAGTGTGCCAAAAACAGGAAAAATGGGTCATTGCAGCTGACTAGACTAAAGGGATAAGTAGCCCAGTCACAAGCTCATTCAGAGAGCACATGCAACACACGTAGCAGACACCAACGAAGTGCCTGGTGAGCAGAGGACATTCTACTACAGGGTACCACAGGACCTCTTCCTCATAAGGCCATTACTTTCAAGATCAAGAAGGATAGCTAACTTTCTTAATACATAGAAACAAACAAACACAGAGTGTCATATAAAAAGAGGAGATAGAGGAATATGTCCTAAGTGAAAGAACAGGACAAAACCACAGCAAAAGAGCTAAATGAAATGGAGATTCAATATGCCTGATAAAGAATTCAAAGTAATGATCATAAAGATACTGACTGGATTTGAGAAAGAGTGGAAGACCTCAGTGACATCTTCAACAAAGAGATAGAAAACATAAAAAAAAAAAAGAAACAATCAGAAATGAAGAACTCAATAACTAAAAGTAAAAATACACTAGAGGGATCAACAGCAGAATAGAGGAAGCAGAAACATGGATCAGCAACCAAGACAGAATTCAGGGAAAGCAATCAAGCTTAACAGCAAAAAGAAAAAAAATTAAAAAAAGGAAATTGGGTTAAGAGAACTCATCATCAAGCATAATAACATTTGCATTATAAGAATCTCAGAAAAAGGGGTGCCTGGGTAGGTCGGTTGGTTAAGTGTCTACCTTTGGCTCTCAGGTCTTGATCCTGCCTTACTCCCTCCCTGAGTTGGGCTCCATGCTTAGTGTGGAGTCTGTTTCTCCCTCTCCCTCTACTCCTTGCCTGCTCATACTCTCTCTCTCTCTCTCTCTTTCTTAAATAAATAAAGAAAATCTAAAAACAAAAAGGAATCTGAGAAGAAGAGAGAGAGAAAGGGACAGGATTTTCTTCAAAAGATTTAAAAAATGTATTTATTTGACACACAGAGAGAGAGAAAGAGAGGAGAGAGAGAGAGAGAGAGAGAGAGAACAAGCAGGGGGAGTGGCAGAGGGAGAGGGAGAAGCAGACTCCCGCTGAGGAGGGAGCCTCACATGAGGCTTGGTCTCAGGACCTTGGAAGCACAACCTGAGCCAAAGGCAGATGCTTAACTGACTGAGCCACCCAGATAACTAGGGGCAGAAAATTTATTTGAAGAAATAATAGCTGAAAACTTCCCAAGTTTGGGGAAGGAAACAGAAATCCAGATGTAGGACACCCTGAACAGAAAACCCAAGGAGGTCTGCACCAAAACATATAATCATTAATACAGCATAAAGTAGTGATAAAGACAGAATTTTTAAAGCAGCAAGAGAAAAGAAAACAGTTGCTTACAAAGGAAACCCCAGAAGGCTGTAAATTGATTTTTTAGCAGCAACTCTGCAGGCCAGAAGAGAGTGGCATGGTATTTTCAAAGTTCTGAGAGGAAAAATACCTGCAACCAAGAATACTCTATCCAGCAAGGCTATCATTTAGAATAAAGAAAGAGATGAAGAGTTTCTTAGACAAACAAAAGTCAAAGAGGTTTATCATCACTAAACCACCCTCACAAGAAACATTAAAGGGAGCCCTTTGAGTGGAAAGGAAAGGCCATAAAAAGGAGTTAGAATAGTAGGAAAGACAACATTTTATAAGTAAATTAAAACATAACGAAAGTAGATTAATCACTTATAAAACCAGCATGGAGGTTAAAGCACAAAAGCAATCAAAGTCAATAATATATATAAAAAGCAGTCAAGGGATTCACAAAATAAAGCATGTAGAATATGACATATACATAAAATGTGGGGTGGAGGAATAAAAACTGTGTCCTTTTGGAATGGGTTCAAACATAAGTAACCATCAACTTAATATAGACTGCTATATGCATAAGATGTTACATATAAACCTAATGGCAACCACAAATCAAAAATCTGTAATGGATACACAAGAAAATAAAGAGAGAGGAATCTAAGGATACCATTAAAGAAAATATGTTCAGAACATTTCATCTCCAAACAGCAGAAAACACATTCTTTTCAAGTGCACTTGGAAAATTCTCCAAAAAAAGATCACATGTGAGGCCAAAAATAAGTCTTAATAAATTAAAAAAAAGATTGAAATAATATCTTGCAAGTTCTCTGACCACAAAAGTATGACACTAAATATTAATCATTCACAAGAAAAAAACTGGAAAGAACACAAATACATGGAGGCTAAATAGCATGCTGCCAAAATGAATAGGTCCAAAAAAATTCAAGAAGAAATAAAAAAATACATGAAACATCTTTCCATTTGTTTGTGTCATCTTCAATTTCTTTCATCAGTGTTTTATATATTTCAGAGTACAGGTTTATAACCTCCTTGGTTAAATTTATTCTGGGGTATTAGCTTTTGGTGCAATTGTAAATAGTATTTTTTTTCTTAATTTCCCTTTCTGCTACTTCCTTATTAGGGTATAATAATGCAACAGATTTCTTTTTTTTTAAAGATTTTATTTATTTATCCATGAGAGACAATGAGAGAGAGACAGAGACACAGGCAGAGGGAGAAGCAGGCTCCACACAAGGGGCCCGATGTGGGACTCAATCCCGGATCCTGGGACCACGCCCTGAACCAAAGGCAGACACTCAACCACTGAGCCACCCAGGTGTCCCAACAGATTTCTATATATTAATTTTGTATTCCACAACCATACTGAATTCATTTATCAGCAATTTTTTTTTTGTGAACTCTTTAGGGTTTTCTATATAAAGTGTCATTTTATCCGCAGTCACAGTTTTACTGCTTCCTTTCTAATTTGGATGACTTTTATTTCTTTTCTTGTCTGATTGCTGTGGCTAAGCCTTTTAGTACTATGTTGAATAAAAGTGTTGAGAGTGGAATTCTTTGTCTTGTTCTTGATATTGGAACAAAATCTGCCAGTTTTTAACCACTGAGCATGATGTGAGTTGTGGGTTTTTCATACATGGCTTTATTATGTTGACATATAATATTACTAAGAGAATAACAAGATCTCTGAGTTTATAACTGCAATGGAGGCAATTCATAATTGATAGACTGATAATTTATTTTCTTTTTCTTTTTTAAATTTTAAAAATATTTATTTATTTATTTGGGAAAGACAGAAAGAGAGAGAGAGAGAGAGAGCCAGTGCAAGTGGGAGGAGAGGCAGAAGGAGAGAATCACAAGCAGACTCCCTGAGACACATGAGATCATGACCTGAGTCAAAATCATGAGTCAGGGGATCCCTGGGTGGCGCAGTGGTTTGGCGCCTGCCTTTGGCCCAGGGCGCGGTCCTGGAGACCCGGGATCGAATCCCACGTCGGGCTCCCGGTGCGTGGGGCCTGCTTCTCCCTCTGCCTGTGTCTCTGCCTCTCTCTCTCTCACTGTGTGCCTATCATAAATGAATAAAAGTTAAAAAAAAATTAAAAAAAAAAATCATGAGTCAGATGCTTAACCAACTGAGCCACTCAGGCACCCCATAGGCTGATAATTTAAATAGAAGCTATAGATATCTTCTTAGAACTTAATGGAATGTACTAAAGACATCAAAATGATGACTGAAGGGATAAAAGATTGATAAAAGATTGAGAACATTATGTACATACACATGGAAACAAATAAAAAGGAAAAACAATTCAAAACCTTTGAGATGAGGTAAAACTATCCTGAAAAGGATGATTATAGCAATACAGGTCTACCCCAAGAAGTAAGAAAAGTCTCAAATAAACATCCTAAACTTACACAAGAAAGAAATATTATTCCTGACTGTGTAGAGCACTCTCAAGTCTGAGAGAGAGCCTGTGGGCTATAGAATACTCTTTAATGAATCCTGTTTCTGCTTAAACTGGCAAAGCAATCTTGAAAAAGAACAAAGCTAGAGATATCATTGGCAGTTCAGATAAGAATGAAAAATCAGATGTATCCAAGTAAAGAGTAAAGAGTCTTCACTGATGTAGTGAGATCTATAAAAGCCACTTAGAACATCTATTATTCCTGTTATTAAGGTGATTCATAAGAATGCTATGTGGTGTGGAAGTATCAATTCTATACACCAAAATGTAGGCCTTGTACTTTCAATAATCATAACAAGATTGTACTCCTCTTGCCCTGAATTTTCAACTAAAAAACAATATGACAATTCCTCAGAAAATGAAAAGTGGAATACCATATGATCCAGTAATCCCACTACTGGGTATTCAACCAAAGAAAACAAAAACACTAATTTAAAAAGGCATATGAATCACTACATTTATTGGAGCATTATTTACAATAGCCAAGATGTGGAAGCAACCTGTGTCTATTGATAGATGAATGGGTAAAGAAGATGGTTTTTTATACAAGACAAATGTTTTTTTAAATTAATTAATTAATTAATTAATTTATGATACTCACAGAGAGAGAGAGAGAGAGGCAGAGACACAGGCAGAGGGAGAAGCAGGCTCCATGCACTGGGAGCCCGATGTGGGATTCGATCCCCGGTCTCCAGGATCGCGCCCTGGGCCAAAGGCAGGCGCCAAACCGCTGCGCCACCCAGGGATCCCAAGACAAATGTTTTATACACATACACACAGTGGAATACTACTCAGCCATAAAGAGAATGAACTCTTGCCATTTGCAACAACATAGATGGAACTAGAGTGTATAAATTTATTTTTTATTTTATTTTTTTAAAGATTTTATTTATTTATTCATGAGAGACACAGAGAGAGGCAGAGAGAGGCAGAAGCAGGCTCCATGCAGGGAGCCTGATGTGGGACTCGATCCCAGAACTCCAGGATCACACCCTGGGCTGAAGGCAGCTCTAAACAGCTGGGTCACCCAGGCTGCCCAAGTGTATAACTTTAAGTGAAATAAGTCGGAGAAAGGCAAATACCATACGATTTCAATCATATGTAGAATTTAAGAAACAAAGCAAATAAGCAAAAAAAGAGACCCCTTCCATTCTTAAATAGAGAACAAACTGGCCATTGCCGAAGGGAGGGGATGGGTGAAAAGATAAAAGGGGATTAAGAATACACTTTTAAAAAAAGATTTTATTTATTTATTCATGACAGACATCAAGAGAGAGGCAGAGACATAGGCAGAGGGAGAAGCAGGCTCCCTGTGAGAAGCCTGACATGAGACTCGATCTCAGGACCCTAGGATCATGACCTGAGCTGAAGGCAGATGCTCAACCACTAAGCCACCTAGGTGCCCCAAGAATACATTTATTTTGATGAGTACTGAGAAATGTTTAGAATTATTGAGTCATTATGTTGTATACCTGAAACTAATATACTGTAGGTTATTTATATTTTAAACATTTTTAAATAGGGGCACCTGGCTCAGTTGGAAGAGCAGGCAACTCTTGATCTTAGGTCATGAGTTTGAGTCCCACATGGAGGATAAAGATTACTTAAATAAATAAACTTTAAAAATTAAATGCTAAAAAAAAAAAGGCATCCTAAAATAATCCTTATGCCAAGGAGACATAGTTGGGGGTGGAAAATTTTCCTTCCCTACAATACCATTCCATATAAACCAGGAGCACCTTAGAGAGTGACATTCTCAGAGGATGAACCTCTGAAGGGAAATTTAATGGCAAGCATTCACTATAGGAAAAGCCAGAATGATGACAGCTTTTGCTTCCAAGGCTACAATGGCTTTGTTAACAATAAGAAGAGTCTCAGAAACCCAGCTATATTTGAGAAATAAGATATTCCCTTGAGGTGTGTCCTTGCCTACCTTCCCATGCCCTTTTTTCATGCTGTAGGAAGAGAACTTCCAGATGGACTTAAAAATCTGCTACAGATTCATCTTTCTTCTGTTTGCAGATTTGGATAATAGATCAATAAGTGTGGTTATGCAAGACTCTGGAAATAGCTTCTTAAAGATCAGTTGCTTTTTGGTGACCTTTTTTTGTTTTAAAAGGGGACTGTGTTAGAGATTAAGGATCTCAACTATTACTCTTGAAGTTATGCCGTTTTGCTTCCCATATCTATTTTGGGATGCAAGATCTGCCAGCCCAGGGTCATAGGCCACAGTGAAGATGCTAAGTTGTTCAGAACACTTGCAGGGATCCTCCTTGGGTTGAAGTAACCATAGCCCTTACTTTAGTTTTTGACCAAGAAGTGAAAGATACCTGAAGGGGATCACCTGCAGCCTTGGGTGATCTTATTTTATTTTATTTAATTTATTTTTGTTGTTGTTGTTTTGTTTTTAATAAATTTATTTTTTATTGGTGTTCAATTTGTCAACATACAGAATAATACCCAGGGCTCATCCGTCAAGTGCCCACCTCAGTGCCCGCCACCCAGTCACCCCCACGGGTGATCTTATTTTAAAAGGTAACTAACTAACTATCTGATAGTCTCTTCAGAGTGGAAGGGTAATTCAGACAAAGCACTAGTAGTACTCAGATAAAGATAAAGGGGAACAGTAGGAGTCACATCAGTCTTATAGTCTTTTGTTTTGGGTACCTCTTATATCTTTAATTTTTTGTTAGCCTTTTGCAATGAATTTTTCAATAAGCTATTTTAAAATCTTCAAGCCATCCTGTTCTTTTTAAGAGCTCTTGCTTTCAAGTGCACTTCTTTAATCCATTGACTAAACTCTTTGGAACTTGAGGATCCTATTTCTTCAGTTAAGTCTTATGTCTTTCATAATCAAATTAATACCTAAAAGGGATGTGGGTTGGGGGATTTTGTGGTGTTTTACAGTGTACCTTTTTACATGGAAATTTTCTTTTTTTTTATAAATTTATTTTTTATTGGTGTTCAACTTGCCAACATATAGAATAACACCCAGTGCTCATCCCATCAAGTGCCCCTCTCAGTGCCCGTCACCCAGTCACCCCTACCCCCCATCCACCTCCCCTTCCACCACCCCTAGTTCATTTCCCAGAGTTAGGAGTCTCTCATGTTCTGTCTCCCTTTCTGATATTTCCCACTCATTTTTTCTCCTTTTCCCTTTATTCCTTTCACTATTTTTTGTATTCCCCAAATGAATGAGACCATATAATGTTTGTCCTTCTCCGATTGACTTATTTCACTCAGCATAATACCCATGGAAATTTTCTTGAGGTTTGCTTGTGACTTCGTGTTAATCTAACCTGTTCTGTGGCCAACTTATCCTATGATGGGAAATCTAGATTTATCTGATGAGTGCTCTAACAGCTTCAAAGTTCTTGACCTGTGCTCCACCAGTTTTGCAGTTTGGCGACTAGGATTCTCATTAACAACAAATCTTATTCCTTTATCTAATGAACATATAGCAGAATGCAACAATAACCAAAGAAATGATACTGTGGGCTTGCCAAGGGAGAGGGACTGGAGTTCAAAGTGGAACCATCTGCCAGTTGAAGCTGACCTGCTAAGCTCTGGATGCTAAGGACTGGTGTTCTATTAGAGCCTCCCATCAGTGTAGATTGACCTGTTAACTGTTAACCTTGGACTGGAAATCTGATACAAGCAGAGAATTCAGATAAAAAAAAAAAGAGTTCAGATCAAGAGGAACTTACCTATGGCTCTCTGGTATGGTGAGAAAAAGAGACTGCAAAGGTTTCAGTGGGTATGGATGTCTACGTTCCTTATTATCTCTGAAGCTTTGAATCCCACTGCTACCATCAAAACAGTTAAAAACTAAAATTCAACTCTAAGTTTTAAAGGTCTTATTGGCTTTATTAAGTGACTCATGAATCAGGCAGCATCTAGTCCATCAGGTAGAAAGGAACTCTGAAAAGCTATACAAACTATGAGGTTTTATAGACAGAAGGAAGGAGGAACAGCGAAGTAGTACTAGAAGCAAAAAAGCAGATTAGTTATTGAAAGGTTATTTTCCTGATGGGGATGGCAATTACCTAACTAATGCTGAGTAGGTGATTCCTGATGGATTGGCTTAAGATTCCATTTCTCAGAGAATCAAAACTGCAATCAAGTTAAATCTCAGTTGATGACATGGGCTTTAGCATAAGTGCATGTTGTCTTGTTTTTAAAGTGACTTAGTGAGTATCTAGGTTGTAAAATTTTAGAAATCCCAAGAGAATGGCCCTGGCTGTCATTATCTCCGACATCATAGAGTAGTGATGCAGACAGCTGACTCTTTGGTTTTGGACTTTCCCTCTGAGAGTGCTCAGTAGAAATCCATGGAGGAGATAAGGCATACAGCTATAGTTCTTTTTACCTTAGAATTAATTACTTCATCTGTTCTCTGATTCAGGGCTGTGAAAATGAGAATAAATTGAATAGACCTCAAAGATATTCCATGGCAAAGCATCATTTTCCGGCCAGAGTACTCTATGAGGGCTCCAAATGGAGTCAGGAGAGGTGGTTGGATACAGAAATAAGGCCTAGTCTCAGCTCAGCTATTATCAGCAGGGTGTTCTGGGGAAAGTCACCTCACTTCTCTGAGTATCAATTTCCTAATTTTTTAAAAAAATATTTATTTTATGAGAGAAAGACACACACACACACACACACACACACACAGATAGAGAGAGAGAGAACAGGAGGAAGGAGAGAGAATCTCAAGCAGGCCTTGATCGCATGACCCTGAGATCTTGACCTGAGCTAAAACCAGGAGTCAGACACTTAACTAAACTACCCAGGCACTCTATCAATTCCCCAATTTTTTCTTAAAAAAAGGTTTTATCTATTTGTTTGAGAGAGGAAGAGAGAAAGAGAGCAAGAAAGCATGAGTGGGGGGCAGTGGGAGAAAGAGAAACAGACTCCTCACTGAGCAGGGAGCCCGACACAGGGCTCGATCTCAGGACTCTGGGATCATGACCTGAGTGGAAGGCAGATGCTTAACTGACTGAATCACCCTGGTGTCCCTGATTCCCCGATTTTTAAAAAGATTTTATTAATTTATTCATAAGACACACACACACACACACACACACACACAGAGAAGGCAGAGACATAGGCAGAGGGAGAAGCAGACCCCACACAAGGAGCCCGATGTAGGACTTGATCTGGGGACTCCAGGATCACGCCCTGGGCCGAAGGCAGTTGCTAAACTGCTGAACCACCCAGGGATCCCTCCCAATTCCCTGATTTTTAATAAGGAGATTGGATTAGAATGACTTCTAAGTTCCTATATGGTCATGATGTTCTATCAAGTTTGTCCTCTCCTTTTCTAACATTTAGTTATCTGGAAAGGATGTCTACATGTGTACTGTATAAACCTGTTATCATATTATGAACTTTTATTTTGTTTTTCATCTTTTCAGACCAACCAGTCATAGGTATTTCCACATACAGAAGCTACATTACCTCTTATAGTATGCTAGTTATGTGTTATTCTCTCACCTTCTCCAATTTGTTAAGTCATCTTTAAAATTTATTGACTCAAAACTTCTTTTCACCACCTTAAGGATGAGAGGCATAGTAAAGAAACTAAAGACAAACTTCCTGTGTCACAATTTGCTTCCTTCCTAAAAATGACTGGCATTATGTTGATTCTTTTACCAAACTGTACCTTAGACTGATATTTTCAAGGCCTTATCTCTTATCAAGAGATGAGTCATAGACATTGTCCTATATTGGAATATGGTTTATTTTTATCTCAATAGGTTATGTTACTTTTGTCCCTACTGGATCTTATCTGATACTTTAATGCCTGGATATAATGCACAATCCACAGATGCTGTCCTCACTGTCTCTTAGGCATTGCCATATTCTCAAGCAGAAAACAAGAGGAAGAGAACTCCTTCCTCACCCTAAAGAGGGTGCCTTTTCATCTTTCTTCAAGCTCAGGAACATAAATTTCAGCAGAATCTCTAGAAAGCCTGAGCCATAAACAAGATTATATCCCCCAGTGTAAGCTCTAGGGCTTAAACATTGATGTATGCAAGATTAGTGGATGATGCCTGTATTTCTGGAACTGGACTGGGGATTTTATATCAATGGCTTTGACATTGCTCTGTCAAACTCATGAATCATAGATGACCCTTGTCCCTGTCTTGAATGCTCTCCTGTCATAGAGATAAAACTTATCTAGACTAGAGAGTGGGAGGGATATCTATAGCCAATGTGATTTCCCCTCTGTGAGGCCAGTCTTAGCACCTTATGATGTGTTTCTTATGGTTACGGAAGTCTTGTCATCATACTCTTTGTCACTATTTTCTCACATCTTTTTGTAAGGTCAGTAGGGAAATAAGATTTGGACCTGTAATCTGCATTATATCCTTAAGTATTTTTTAAAAAAGATTTTATTTATTCATTTGACAGAGAGAGAGAGCACAAGCAGGGGGAGCTGCAGGCAGAGGGAGAAGTAGGTTCCCGCTGAACCTGATGGGGAATCTTACCCCAGGACCCTAGGATCATGATCCGAGCCAAAGGCAGATGCCAAACTGACTGAGCCACTCAGGTGCCCCTTAAGTATGTTTTTAAAAAACTATGGGAGAAGAATGGTTGTGAAAGAAGAGATGGATGTGAAAGAAGAAATTCTCAAATCAATTGGCCCATTTTTAGCAAAAATAATTCAGCAGAGCACCTACATTGATCATGAGGCCTTCATCAATTTAGTAAATAGTGAATCCTTAATAGGACCTAAATAATTTGAACAGGCCAACATAGTAACTCCTCTTTTTGAGGCTTATAAAATAGCCAAAAGGACAAATATTAAATAAGTAAATTTATACAAAAAGGAAGAAAACCTTAAGAATTGAAGATATAGACCAATTAAGGCAAGCAATAACAATAGAAAACTCATATTACCAATCATTTTTATATATTGACTTTTTTTCTTTTAGTGATGGAGAGAGAGAGAGAGAGAGAGAGAGAGAGAAACTTAAGCAGGCTCCACATGCAGTGTGGAAGCTCCAAGTTTTGGTGTTCTACAGTCTCCAATACCTAAAGAACTCATAAGAAGGAAGTTTCATTCTTTTCATGAAAAGAAACACATATAATATACGTTTTAATTTTATTTTTGCTCTGCTGAATGCTGCTCACCTGTCCTCTCCTTCAGTGTCTTGACTGATAAGTGATCATCCACTTTTTCATGACACTTTCTCAACGTGGATGAATGCTGCTGAGTCCTCAACCTCCCATCGTGGTTTGACCTTAACTTTCTTGGCAGAGGATGAAAACTGGGAGAATTGCAGGCTTCTCAGGTATCCAAGTTTCTTTACTGCCCAAGTTAATGTATTAAAAAGTCATTGCCCATATATTATCATTTCTTGGAGCTAATTCTTTTTTTTCACTTTCTGCTCTTGGCTTTTGTGCACCTGTGCACATGTACATGCATATGTAGACACAGACATAGACACACACACACACACACACACACACACACACACCCTTGAAAGGCTGCAAGTGTTTATCCATTTCCTGTTATGAAGTATAAGTGCCACCTGCCATACCCTATGTGAGAAGCCTGTAATTGTTCCAGTTTTCATCCTGTGCCAAGAAAGTTAATTTCAAACCACAATGGGAGGTAGGGGACCCAGCAGCATTCTCCCATGTTGGGAGAGTGTCATGAAAAAGTGGATATCCAATCACTCTGCTCTTAATTCCTGTGCCCACTCTGTCAGCCAAGACACTGAAGGAGAGGACAGGTGAACAGCACTCAGCAGAGCAAAGTAAAATTATTTTGTTAACATTTTACAAGTTCATATGCTGAGAGCAAGGAGGGGGTGAAGAGGAAAACATTGGTGATGCCAAGAAAGAAAAGGGACTGTCCTACATCTATCATTGCTTTCCAGCCAAAGACCACCAGGAACACACCTGTGGTAAAACTTAGGATTTATTACTGGTGGGAACAAAGGAGAATGTAAACCTTGAACAACTAAGGGGAACTCAGTAAGAGGCTGGTAGAAAATACTTATAGAATAGAATATTTGTTTGGGGATACCTGGATGGCTCAGTGGTTGAGTGTCTGACTTTGGCTTGGGTCATGATCCTGGGGTACTGGGATTGAGTCCCGCAAACCAGGCTCCCCTCAGGGAGACTGCTTCTTTTCCTGCCCATGTCTTTGCCTTTCTCTCTCTCTCTCTCTGTGTCTCTCATGAATAAATTAATAAAATCTTTTAAAAATTTTTTTGTTTGAGTTAGGTTGTTTGGGGAAGATCTAAGCAAGGGGGGTTTGCTTTGGGTTGGATACTATTAAGAGGTGGGGGTAATTCTATGATTACATATCTAAATAGATCTTATTTAGAAGAAAAGGCTAAATTAAGGCTATGGATGTAAATTGTAAAGAAGCAGGAATCACTCCTATTAGCCAGGGCCTTCCTCTGTTCAGACCACTGTAACAGAATACCATAGATTGGGTGGCTTAAACAACAGAAACATACTTCTCACAGTTCTGTTGGGTGGGAAGTCCAAGATTCAGTGTCCGATAAAAGCCTATTTCCTGGTTTTTAGACAGCATCTCCTTGCTAGATCCTTATGTGGTGGAAGGGACAAAGGAGCTCTCTAGGGTTGCTTTCATAAGGACACTAATCTCATTCTCATTCATGAGGGTTCCATCCTCATGACCTAATCACCTCCCAATTGTACCCCCCCTACCATCATATTTGGGATTAGGTTTCAACATTTGAATTGAAAGAGTCTACAGCAGCCAGGAAAGGGAGTTTGGTCATTTTTGTGAGCTGGACAAAGGTCATGCTTTTGTATGTGTTCATACATGATTGCAGAATGGTCTAGTTTTTTGTTTTTTGTTTTTTTTTATCACACAGAGTGGCCTTGTCTGATGTTGATATTCTATGACATTTTAGACTCAATAGAACAGTAAGGTCTAGCTGTGAGGGCCAGGTCATCTCTTGATATCACAGAGGCCTAGCTGGGTTTTGCTCTTGGCTTTGTTCTCTCTGTGTTACTGGGGTCCATATTCTAAATGGCTCTTAACTAACTCACTAAAAACTTAAAGGTTGACATATTGCAGAGTGTTTTAGAGGAGTTAAACTTTAAAACTTCAAGACATAGTTATAGTTTACAATTAAAAATATTATAGAGGCACCTGGATGGCACTGTGGTTAAGCCTTCGACTCCTGGTTTTGGCTCAGGAGCTGATATCAGGGTCCTGAGATCAAGCCCCACATTGGGCTCTGTGCTCAGTGCAAAGTCTAAGTTTCTCTTCTTCTCTCCATCTGCCCCCCCCTCACTTTGCACTTTCACCTGCCTTTTCTCTCTCTCTCCCTAAAATAGATAAATAAATCTTTAAAAAAATATAAATAACGGGCATTAAGGCAGGCACATGATGAGATGAGCACTGGGTGTTTTACAATATGTTGGCAAATTGAATTTATTTTTTTTAAAGATTTTATTTATTTATTTATTTATTTATTTATTTATTTATTTATTGAGACACACACACAGAGGCAGAGACACAGGCAGAGGGAGAAGCAGGCTCCATGCAGGGAGCCTGATGGGGGACTCGATCCCGGGACCCCAGGATCACACCCCAGGCTGCAGGCGGTGCTAAATTGCTGTGCCACGGGGACTGCCCCGCAAATTGAATTTAAATAAAATATAAAATAAATATGGAAGTAAATAAAACAAAAATGTTATAAAGTTGACGTGCCTGGACTCTTCAGTGGGTTGAAATTGGACTCTTGATTTCAGCTCAGGTCATGATCTCAGGGTTGTGAGATACTTCGGGCTCTGTGCTCAGCAGAGCCTGCTTAAGACTCTCTTTCTCCCTCTGCCCTTTCCCCTGAACTTTCTCTCTCTCTCTCTAGAATAAGTAAATCTTTAAACAATATTGTAAAATTATAATGTACTAGTGCCCACCAAAAAGCTAATTTTAATCTCTCAACATAGGTTTTCTAAGTAAAGAAAATTGTCCAGAAATTTTCATCTCTAATTTTGTCCAGAGTATTTACATTCATAAAACCTGTTAGAGAAAGATCTCATCTAAAATTAAAATGGGGGATCCCTGGGTGGTTCAGTGGTTTAGCGCCTGCCTTTGGCCCAGGGCCTGATTCTGGAGTTCTGGAATCGAGTCCTGCATGGGGCTCCCTGCATGGAGCCTGTGTCTCTGCCTCTCTCTCTCTCTGTGTCTCTCATGAATACATAAATAAAATTTTTAAAAATAAAATAAAATTAAATTAAATAAAAATGTTTTTCCCTAAGAAAAACAATCCAATAAAACAGGCAATGATGGCTATTATAGCTTATCTATTGATATCATAATTTAACACTGAGTTAATATGCACAGATACAATAATGGGTAAGATGTTTAAGATCTTTTACATGCACCATAATATTTTTTTTGCTAGATTTAGAAACAACTACTTGATATAGTGGCTTAAGCTTTCTTCTTATATCTTCCATAATACATCTTTAATGCTGCTAAATTGCAAAGACCATTTATTTTGGATAATCTTTTTCAGTTATAGTCTACATATGTTTTTTGAGCACTTAACTATAGGAAGAACATCATGCTAAATGATGATGCCAAATTTCATGTTTCATATTTAAAACTGATTCAAAGTGCCTTCAGTTTTGGATTCCTTGCTTGAGTTACAGACATATAGAGAGAAATACACAGACATTATTTGAAAATATTTCTTTGACAACAAAGCAGTGAATCTTAAACTGTTGTTGAATAGCAATCAGGAATTAGAATGATAAATATAGTTTTTTTTTCCTTAGATGCTGATGAGTTTATAACAGCCTATTTAAAAATGCTACAATCCTCATATTTTACATTTTTTGTCTTCCAAAAATCTTAAAATAAGCCATAAACACCACAAAGATTTTACTTCTGGAAGAGTCTCCTGGTGACAAGATGTGGATGCTCTGGAAAGAATAAGTCATCTGTTGTGACATTGGCAGCCAGTCAATGGCCAATCTCTGGTGGAGGTTCCAGGCAGGAAAAATTAGGGAGTTCCTCAGCTCTGCTAATGGCCAATGTGACTCAGAAAATGCTGTCTGCAGTAAGTTTTATTCCTCAATGTAAATGTCAAGCACAATATATAGTAAGTTCAAAAGCAACATTGTTGGAAATGAAATTTAACATAATTAATATCATTCAGTAACTTTTTTTGAATCATAGAAATTTTGATATGGAGGAAATAATGTTATTACTACTATAAAAAAGATAAATGTCGTTTGTGTTTATCAATACAAAATGTTGTTTGTATTGATACAAAATCAATCTTGTATCATGTGCACATTACTTAACGAATTTTAACACTTGCTCCTCAATATTTAGTGTAAAAGGATTTAAAGAAACTTAAATAAACTGTTAGATATTTAAATAAAAAGGTATAGCAAATGGTAGAGCCTGGGCTACGAAGCTGATGTTTGACTCCAAAGCTTATGTTGTTAATCATCATAGCAGTAAAGTTTAATATTGATGAGTACCTACTATATGCTAGGCACTGTTTTAATGCTTTATATATATTTTATCATTGAATCCTCACAACAACCCTGAGAGATAAATATTGTTTCATAGACACCTAGAGGTTGAGCATGATTGGCCCCAGAGCCATGGAACTAGTAACCAGCTCATTATTATGCCTCACTCTTTGGTTGAATAACAAAGTTAGCTTAAAGGAATTTTATTTAGTCCAGCCCCACAACTGATGCCTGAAATCTTCCTCTAACTGCCTTTCCAAGAGGATGTCTAGCTAATATCTCCGGGAGTGAGTAAATTACAACTTCCCAAAGCAACCTATTCCATCTTTGCAGTATTTGTCTTCCTGGAGTTTATACCCATTGGTCAGAGTTCTACCTCGTAGGACAATATAAAGAAAGTCTCCTACTTCTTCTAATTTACAACTAAATATGGAGTTGGGTTTTTTTTTCTTCACATGGCTTACTGATGTTTGAAGTCACAAGATGAATTTAAGTGTCTTTAGCATATGTATATTACCTAAGATTTGTAAGCTTC
The DNA here is from genome assembly GCF_048164855.1 of Canis lupus baileyi. NCBI lineage: Eukaryota > Metazoa > Chordata > Mammalia > Carnivora > Canidae > Canis > Canis lupus. The sequence goes on along the minus strand of NC_132862.1, from coordinate 13,640,837 downwards.
CTCTTTGTCTTGTGTATCTATTGATTTCTTACTGTAGGTTATACTTATATTCTTTTTAAGAAATTTAAAATGTTCCACTCAAAAAATATTTCATTATAAAAAGTTTCAAAATGTACAGTAGGATTAAATATATCAATAACTTATAATTAACAATTATCAAAGATTTGCCACATATGCTTTATCCATCCATTTTTTCCTTTTCTTTATTGTTGCTTAAGTATTTCAAAGCAAATAATAGACATTTCATTATTTCAATCCTGCTTATCAAATTATGGATATTGCTCTTTCCATTTTGAAAAGGTGAAGCTGATTTTAGAAAAGATTGCTTTTAAGCAGCTTAAACCCTACACTTTGGAAAGGAGGTCAGCTTAAATACTTCTAAAACTTGTACCATGGTTTCAATATTTTTTTAGTAGTTTTTTACTTTATCATTTCTAAGTGAATCAACACTTTAGAAATCTTACTGTTGTGTACTAATTGAATCACCCCCTCCCGTTTTTTTATGTTGAAATTGCAAGAACATAGGATTTTTAGAGCTGTATATCATTTGTGAACAGCTTCCTTTTTCTTCTGAATGACTAATATGAGAGAAAGAAAGTTTTAAATAGCTTGTGGGTCACCACAGGAAGTGTAGGGCATAAAGTTAATTGTGTAAAATATTACACACATTTTAAAAAACGGGAACAAACAGAAAAGAAACACAATGAGCCTTTAATATTCTAACTTCTAGCTCCTATATTTTTCTTCCAGAAGTTTAGTTTTGGGCATTATCTTAAGTTTTCAAATTTTTTTCAATCTTTTTTTCCTAATGAGTCATTTCCTTTCATTGTGAAAATAATGAGATGCCTATGCTACAGAAGATTTTTAATGAACAACAACAAACAGAAGAGATAAAATCACTCACAAATGCCAATATCCAAATATAACTAGATGTCAATATTATATAATAGATATAAGTAGATTTTTTAAAAAAGAGTTACTATTTATTTTAGAGAGAGAGAGAGCACAGGCATGTGAGCGGGAGGAGGGGCAGAGGGAGAGGGAGAGAGAAAATCTGAAACAGACTCACTACTGAGGGTGAAATGGAGCTTGATCCCAGGACCCTGAGATCATGACTTGAGCCAAAGCTAAGAGTCAGATTCTTAACTGACTGAGCCACCCAGGCACCCCAGGTGTAAGTAGATTTTAATATCATTTTTACACCTTAACATCATATAATGCAGCATTTCACATATACTACTCCAACTTATAGTTGTATCACAATATTGTCTAACCATTTAAAAACTTTTTGGAGGGATGCCTGGGTGGCTCAGTTGTTGGGCGTCTGCCTTTGGCTCAGGGCGTGATCCTGGAGTTTCAGGATGAGTCCCACATAGGGCTCCCAGTAGGGAGCCTGCTTTTCCCTCTGCCTGTGTCTCTGCCTCTCTCTGTCTCTCTCATGAATAAATAAATCTTTAAAAAAATAAAAATAAATAAAAAATAAAAAATTTTGGATATTGGGTTTTTTCCTCCTATTTGCTACTAGACATACTGTTTTTAAAAAATCTTTAGTGAGCTATAACTCACATATTGTACAATTAATCCATTTAAATTATGCAATGCAGTGGTTTTTTACAATATTTACAAGTATGTGCAGCCATCACCACAATTAATTTTAGTTCATTATAAAAGAAACTTCACCTGTCTCATTCCCTCCCCACACCCCCAATTCCAACCACCACTACTGTATTTGATCTTTGGTGATTGGCTTCTTTCACTTGATATAAGGTTTTCAGGGATCATCCATGGTGTAGCATGTATTAGAACTTTATTCCACTGGATATACCACTTTCTGCTTATCCATTTATCAGTTGATGGTATACATAATGTTTGAAAATGAATAATCTTACATTACATCTTTGCATTACTATTATTAGTGTTATTGATATTAAAATTTTTATTTTTATTTTTTTGTTATTAAAATTTTTAAAGTGAAATTACCTGAATAAAGGCTATGAGTTCTTTTTTTTTTCTTTTTTCTTTTATTTTATTTATGATAGTCACAGAGAGAGAGAGAGAGAGGCAGAGACACAGGCAGAGGGAGAAGCAGGCTCCATGCACGGGAGCCCGATGTGGGATTCGATCCCGGGTCTCCAGGATCGCGCCCTGGGCCAAAAGCAGGCGCCAAACCGCTGCGCCACCCAGGGATCCCAAGGCTATGAGTTCTTTCAGGGCTTTTATTTTTATTTATTTTTTTTTTTTAGGGCTTTTAATACAAACTGTCAAGTATTCTCAAATTTATAGAAGAAACTTGGTATCTCAATTGCTGGTTCAATTTGCATTTCTTTGATTATTTGGCCTCCCAAATAATCAGTGTTCAGATTTTCCGATTAAAATTCTGTGAATTTTAGTGCATTTTGCCTAATTTTATCTTGTGATGGCAATTTTTTTTTATTGGTTGCAAGAGTTGTTTACAAAATGAGGATCTTACCTTCACACATACACTATTCTTTCTTTTAAAAAATATTTTATTAAAAAAATAAATAAAAATATTTTATTTATTTATTTATTTGAAAGAAAGAGCAGGAGCAGAGGCAGAAGGAGAACCAGACTCCCCACTGAGCAAGGGAATTTGACACCGGGCTCTATCCAAGGACCCCAGGATCATGACCTGATCCAAAGGCAGACGCTTAATGAACTGAGCCATGCAGGCGCCCTGTAAATATGCCGTTCTGTACTTATGTGTAGATATTGCTCATTCTTCAGGTCCCAGTGTAATTACCATTTCTCCCAGTTAGCCTTCCCAGACTCTTCAGTTCAGGTTCAGTACTCCATACCCTGTTCTGCCTTGCATGCTGCTATAGGAATTGTTCAGTTGACCTTTTTGCCTGTTTGTGAACAGGGGGACTGAGAGTCCCCATGTAGGGCTGTACCCACATTTTGCCCAGGGGCCGCAACCAAGGAGAGCGGTGGAGCCTAAAATCCAGCCCTTATTAATTCAACAATTTGCCAACAGGGGGCATCTTTTTCTCCACTTTCCACTCAGGGAGGTACCCCTGTAGCAAGAGCCATGGAGACCAAATCTATGTTGTTTGGCATTACATTTTCAATTTCTACACATTGTTGTCCCAAGCTTAATACATTGTTGAAGAACAAAAAGGAGAAAAGAAGAAAGGACATTAACCTTTTACCCACCATATATTTTACAAGTATATTGTCTCTGACCTTTGCCAAATAAAATTCTAGTCTATTTTGTATATAGGATTTAAAAAATTTAAAAATCCACTTAAATGTAACTTTGTTTTTATGGCAGACTTAAAAGAATATGTATATACTCAGAAAGCACTTTTGCATTTTTAATTTTTACATTATAGTCCCATAATCCACCTGGAATTTATTGTAATATACATTGTGAGAAATAAACTTGATACCCTCCTTCAATAATTTGAATTTCTTCAGAACTATTTAATAATTCATTTCTTCACTATTGATTCATGATTACTTCTAAACTCATATGCGCTGTGCTTTCTTTTATATTTATTTACTTATTTTAGAGAAAAAGAGAGAGAGAGTGCAAGTGAGGAGAGGCAAAGGGAGACGGAGAGAGAGAATCTTAAGCAGACTTCATGCCCAGTCTAGAGCCTTTCTCGGGGCTTGATCTCATGATCCTGAGATCATGACCTTAATGAAATCAACCAGTTGCTTACCTGATTAATCACCCAGGCACCACTAAGCTCTCTTTTGGATCAGTTGTTTCATTGTCTAACAATATTTGCAATGATTGTCTACTCTTCTGTTATTTTTGCCTTATAATATACTTTAATGTCTAACAGGGCAAATCTCCCATAATTTCTTTTCAAAATTTTCTTATTTTTTTTCCCACAAACTTGCTTTTCTAGTGCTTTTAGAAACATCATTTTATTTTCACTAATGGAATAAAACCAATGACATTTTGATTGAGATCGTTATATTTGTAAATTAATCTGAGATGAATTAATATCTTCACAGATCTTTATTATTTTTTTTATCCAGAAACATGAAACATTTAATCTCATCACATAGTATGGTAATTTTAAAGGTCTTTTCTGTGTTTGTGTATGTGTATTTATTTAATAGACCCTGTACACATTTGTTAGAGCAACCCCCAGGAATTTCAGTTTTTTGGATTTTTTTCCATTTATTGTTTTGTTGCTATTTATGTGACCCTTTTTCCTCTTATTTTTACAAACTGTTAACTGTTGTTATACTATAAACTACTTTTTCAACATGAAGCTTTAATTCTGTCTTTAATAAACTCTGACTAATTCTAAGAGATTTGTGATTACTCACTTAGGTTTCTAGACTCATGAATATGTTACTTACAAATAATGAAATTCTTTCAAATAGTTACTTTTTTGTTATTTCTGTTTATCTCATGCTTTATCCCAAATTTCCAAAAGGATGTTAAATAATGCTAGCTGTTTTCTCATTCGACACTGAAATATGCTTTTGATAGCAAATATTAAGGGATTCTGAGTTCCTTGGGAGTCTGCCCTCTTTTTTCCTTTTTTGAATCTTCAGGGAGGTGTACTATAAAAAATTTTTATCAAAGAGCTTGTTTAAATAAGTAGGAATGTCTCCTTGGGTAAATACCCAGTAGTGGAATTGCTAGATCATAAGGTGGTTCTATTTTAACTTTTTGAGGAATCTCCACACTGTTCTTCAGAGTGACCATACCAGTTTGCATTCCCACCAACAGTGGAAAAGGGCTCCCCTTTCTCCACATCCTCATCAACATTTGTTTCTTGTGTTGTTGATTTTAGCCATTCCGACAGGTGTGAGTTGATATCTCATTGCAGTTTAGATTTGCATTTTTCTGATGATTGGTGATGTCGAGCATCTCTTCATGTGCCAGTTGGCCATCTGTATGTTTCTTTGGAAAAAATGTCTATTTGTGTCTTCTGCCCATTTTTAATTGGACATTTTTTGGGGGGTGTTGAGTTGTATCAGTTATTTATATATTTTGGATATTAACCCTTTAGTAGGTAAGTCATTTGCAAATATCTTCTCCTATTGTGTAGGTTGCCTTTTAGTTTTTGTTGATTGTTTCCTTTGCTGTGCAGAAGGTTTTTATTTTGATGAAACAACCCAAGTGTCCATTGACTGATGAATGGATAAAGAAGAGATGGTATATATATATATATAAGGGATGTGGGTACAGAGATAGGTTAAATAGGTAATGGGGATTAAAGAGGGCTGTTGCTGTGATGAGCACTGGATGTTGTATGGAAGTGTTGAATCACTCTATTGTACATCCAAAACTAATATTATACTGTATGCTAACTGACTGGAATTTAAAGAAAAACTTAAATAAGTAAATAAATAAGAATGTTTCTAAGGGTTCCCCATTGATTATGATCCATACTAAGTGTGTGTCTTTCTATTCTCAAATTTATGCGTTTGTTTTTTTTAAGTGATGTTAGTGAAGTGCTTCCTAATTATAAGAGTAGGAATTGCCAATACTGCTTCGTTAAATGTTTCTAGAGGATTATTCACTAAAATATAGATAATTTGCATGTTCTTTTTAAGTATAAACTTTACAGTTGGGGCACTTGGGTGGCTCACGCGGCTAAGCATTCAACTTCTGATTTTGGCTTAGGTCATGATCTCAGGGTCTTGAGATTGAGCCCCTCCACAGGCTCATGCTCAGTGGGGGGAGTCTGCTTGAGATTCTCTCCCTCTCTCTCTTCCCCTCCCCATTGTGCTGTCTCTCTCTTTAAAATAAAATAAATATATCTTTAAAAAATACTTCACAGGGGCAGCCCAGGTGGCTCAGTGGTTTAGCGCTGCCTTCAGCCCAGGGCGTGATCCTGGAGACCCGGGATCGAGTCCCATGTGGGGCTCCCTGCATGGAGCCTCTGCCTGTGTCTCTGCCTTTCTCTCTCTGTGTCTCTCATGAATAAATGAATGAAATCTTTAAGAAAAATACTTCACAATAGGAATTTATGCTAATAATAATCTACTAAGTGCCTACTTATATAAGTATGCTTTGTTTATGGTGCGTTCAGTCTTCATTAATGCAATCTACACTAATTTGGATGTAAAGAATTGTGTCTTTGCCTAATGACATAGGAAGATAAACTTTAGTTTATCTTGCTTTCTTGGAAGCATGCCTGGCATATATAAATAATGACCACAACCATTTTAAGCATATTTTATATATTATTCTGGATGTGTTAACTTATGTTATTTTTTGGTAGTGTTAATTTCATCAAAGGACCGTGGACAAACACATTTTGAGATTTTGTTTTTTAAAGATTTATTTATTCATGAGAGAGAGAGAGGCAGAGACATAGGCAGAGAGAGAAGCAGGCTCCTCACAGGGAGCCCAATGTGGGACTCGATCTCTGGATCCGGGATCACGCACTGAGCCAAAGGTAGACGCTCAACTGCTGAGCCACCCAGGCGTCCCACATTTTGAGATTTTTAAGTACTTTTTAAATGTCACCAGTAGATCCATCTTGTAAAACTATCTGCAAAAGATTCATAATCTTCCAGATAGATGATAATCTCCAAACTTATGCATTTTAGACAGATAGGGTAAAGATGAGCATCGTTATTAATATGTTATTTTGTGATCTTTTGTTACATCCTTCCTTGATCTCATGAAATTTCTTGGGGTTGGTTTAATCAAGAGCTCTGTATTTTAATTCAGCTTTAGACAATGCTCCGTTTTAATAAAACTCAGATGCTAATAATATTCTAATACAATTATTTACTTATGTACAGCATTCGTCTCTTACTGCGAGTTCAACTAAGTGATTTCTTTGCTTACTTTTCTATAAACCCCTGGCTTCCAGTTGTTTTGTTCAGGTGTTCTAAAGCCTATGATTTTGTTGGAATGGAATATTTTTTTCTCCTTTTTTTCCTATTGCTTGTTAATGTAAGAGATCACAATGACCACTTTCTCACACTCTGGCTTTAAATGGATCTCGCATTAGGAGAGTCACAGTGAAGTCACAAGTGATTGTGGTTGGAAGCCATGCTTCTGGTTCACACAGCAGTGCTGCCTTTTCAAACATTCAGTCTTGTCTCTTACCCTGGAAGATGGCCAGAGTGTGTGATGGCTCCCACTTCAGTGACACAATTGAAATTGAAGACTTGTTATGTCAATGACCCCAACAAAACTCTAAACTTATTACTTTTAAGGATTGAAACATATTAAACATCTATGGCCACACAAGCCCCTCACACAGGCTACCTAGTCCTCTCACAGAAGACCAGACCATGTGTTAGTGGGTATTAGGCATTATTGCATAGTATAGGCCTATGTCATGAGGACCTGGTGGATGGCACTGCCAGACATTACAGAATAGGAAACATAGTATTTACATGAACTCTAGCAGTCTACATCATGGATCTCCCAGATAGGATTCACCGAAGCTGATAGAGTTCAACTATAACAAAGTATTATATAGATTATCAAGCTAAATGATCATAAAAACGTATCACCTTATAAATTAATTTTACTCTCTAGCTGGTTAGGATACTATTCTGTAGGTCAACCTATTGTTTTTTTCCAGTTTGCCTCTTGCCACTCAAGAGTACAAAAAAAAGGTCTGAGATCTCTTTTTGCATTCTATTGTCTGCTCTCAAAAGTTTGTAAGTTTCTTTAAATTTTAAGCTCTAACTCTGTTGCACACTGTGAATATAAAATCAGCTGCATAATAATGGCTTGTTCTTCCAACTGCCTTGAACAGGTGGGGCATTCACTGGAATCTTTCCAGCCCTTGGAAAATGGAAATTTTTAGCAATGGGTAAGGCAACGCTCCTTGCATTTTAACCAGTGACTTAAAAGTTAATGTTTAAGCTGTCTTCAACTTTTCAAGTGCTGGTGACATAATTGAAAGAAGATTTAAAGAAAATATGGCCATGTCAGATTTTTACTGTAGGAGAGCTTACATTACGCTGCCCTGGAGCAAATTCCCTTCCAGCGTTCAGCCCTATGTTACCTGGGCCTATGTAGTTCTGGGTGGGTTGTATGGCTACTGCTTTGTTTGGTATATCAGTTAATCTGGTTGGTTTTAAAATGCAATCTTATTTTCAGAACTGAAATATTAAAAGGTGATGACATAAACCTAAAGCGAAAGTAGAAACAGTTTTTCCCTTCCTTATTTTACAACAGAAGTGGACCTGAGCTGCTGCAATCTTGGGGATGTTCGATGTTGCGACAAAGGAAGCAAAACAGAGATAAAGGAATCCTGTGCAAGGAGGAGGAGCCATTTTCAGGTCATAGCCAAGTTGCAAACTGCCCTTTTCTGGTGAAAACCATCTGTGACTCATAAAATTTCCTTCACTGTTTACTGCATAGCACAGCTCTGAAAGAAATGGAGATACAAACCAGCAAATTTGCAAATCAGAGAGACTCTTCTGGCTGCATCAGTAGCCATAGGCATTTAGGTGTGCAAAATGCAATGGAAGAAAGGAAACCTCTTTAGAAACCTGATGGTAATTTGTACTAGCTATGAAAAGTTTGAGAAATCACTTGGAAGCCCAAGTCCCTTAACATTGCTTTCAAACCATTAGTGACTTGGACCTCGGTGGCCTCTCTGGGCTCCTTTCTCACCCCTCCCCACCTGGAACTCCATGTTGTCTCAACTCCTGAGCACTCTCTCCTGTGCAAGTCTGTTCCAGGAGGAACATTCTCATGTCTGCTCCCTAACTCTGACTTAAATAGTCTCCTATCTCTCCCCTAAGGAATTCTTATGCTATCATTATTCTTAGCACACTGTATTTAATTCCGTTTACTAGTTTACCCTGCTGCTAGGCTATAAGCTCTGGCCTATGTGCCCTGTTCACCATTCTATCCCAAATGCCTGTCACTTGAAAGTCCTTCGATAAATATTCATTGAATGAATGAGTTCATTGCAGATGCATTAAGGAATTTTTACATTTAAAAATTTAAAAATGATAACAGGATCAAATCTCGGAGGGCACACTTGATTGTGCAAACATTATGACTGTCTTTATTTATTTTTTATTATTTTATTCTTTATATTAAATTCAAACTCAAAATGGATGAAAAATCAACTAAATTCTAATTCTAAACTGTAGTTCTACCAGATGGCAGAAAATTCAATCTCTGTCATTTAGGGACTGTATCCTTCTCTGTGGTTCCACAGAATCCAAGAGGTTTCTATATGATCCAGGAAGTGGCAGGTAGGGCTCTGGGGTCCTTATGGTGCTGCTCCTAGTCCAAGTTGCAGAAGTCCTGCTGATCCCTGCTCTTGGGGTCCACAGGGGTTCATAAATCTGAGCTGCTTTTAGGAGTCTCCTGATCAGAGCCCAGCTTTCCTGGTCACTCCTGGAAGGAGTTTGCTTTGAAGTCTGATCACTGCCTCCTCTCCCACCCTTCACATTTTTAAAAAACTCTTACTTAGCCCTCCCTTACCCCTTTACCCCCAAATAACCTCATTTCCACTGACATTTAGCTTAATCTCTTACGATAGGACAGGCCTTAGGATAACAAAACCTGGGAAGTAATCTTCTCTCTGAGCCCATAAATCTTGGGCAAGAAACACAAAGAGCGTAAATAACCAGTTAGAAATGGGAAGTGGAAGGAAAAATACTGAGAGCAAAAATCCAACACAATTTCCAACAAAGACAACAATGACAACATCTTACTCCCTCTCGACTTACCTCGGTAATGATTTGGGCTAGGTGACCCAGGATGTAAATAATCCTGTTAGATACAGGATTCATAAATAAAGCAGATGAGCAAAGAAGATCGGAACTATTTCTGGGGCACCTGGGTGGCTCAATCGGTTAAGTCTCTGCCTTTGGCTCCGGTCATGATCCCAGGTCCTGGGACGGAGTCTGTCTTTCCATCTCCATCTGTCTGTCCTCCAGCTCTGTCTCTCTCACTCTCTCTCTCAAGTAAATAAGTAAAATCTTAAAAAAAAAAAAAGATCAGAACTATTTTCCTCAGGTACAAGTTGAAAACTAAAATCACTGTATCATTAATATCATGTGTGCAGTATTTGCTGCATACCGAGGGCATCAGCAGCTTTGGTATCAGAAGAATTTGGCAACAATGAAAGGACATACTGCTGCTTCAGAGGGACTGGAGATGGTCTCCTTGGTTCAGGCAGAGTGTCCCACGATACCCTCAATCATGTGGTCAGCATTAGTTATTTTGCTTTTGCTGTAACAGAAACAGGGGCTATTCCCCATTCACTTAATATGTATTGACTGTCTTCATGAATTAAGGAACTTGGCTAAACTCTGGCAATTCAAGAGTGAGGAAAAACTCATGGAATATCATGGAGCTTATAGTCCTCAATGAAGAGTAGAAAAAAAATACAGTTAAATCCTATTTGGTAGCCCAAATAATACATGGAGGAACCCATGAGATAATTATCCTGGGGGCCCCAGGCATATTTGGAAGATATGGGTGACAGCTCCCCAACACTGTTTCCTGCTGTGACTCTCTGGGAATTCCTGCTCTGGTGTGGCCAACAAAATGTGGGTAACACTTTATGATGTGCAAGTTAACTGTTTAGGAATTGAAATTTCTATCTCAATTTTTAGAACAAATCTCATTCTATTGTCTCTAAGTCGTGAGTTAAAGTCAAAGAGACTCTTATCTGACATTTTGATATGCTCTTAGCATAAGTCAGTTACAATTCAGACCTCAGACATGCTGCATTGTTGGGTACATCTTTTCTGTCTGTACAGAGTCAATAGCCTTACATGGCCTGGTCCTTCCTGGTCAGAACCATCTCCAAGTTACACAGTTATGTGTTTAAATACTAGCTTCTCCTCTTACTTAGACAATGTATAACCTCTCTAACACTATTTCTTAAAAACTAGGAGTAATAATTGCCTTTTATGGGTATTGAGCTTAAATATGTCATATACGTAAAATGTCTAGAGAAAGTAGGATTCACAGGTGCTTAGTAAATTTTGTTTCCCTTCATTTCCAACTGCCCATCCCCTCCGCTTTATTTCTTATGTAGCCATCTAAAGTATAGAAAGAAATCCTTCCAGCCCTACGTGATCATTGCTAAATACTGGAGAAAATGGCCTTAAGCTTTGCCCAGGACGTTTCTGTAAGGTCCCTGAGACAGAAGTATGAAGAAATACCACATACTAGAAAAGCACAGTCACTCTCACATAGTTCTACATTCACGAGGTGTGGTTTCTCATCTCTCTTGTTTCTACTGTAGCAAATGCTTTGGGCACTAAGATGTTAGCCTTTAAATTTTTTTTTTTTATCTCTCTTTAGGGTCATTTATAGACAGAATGCGTGTGTGTGTGCGTGTGTGCATGAGTGTGCATGTGTAGAATGCATAGCAATAAAAAGAACCTGACCTAGCTTTTGTAGCTAGCAGAAATGCTGTTTCTCTTTCATCTCCACTTCTTACTATTGCCAGAGCTCTACTCGCATTATAGAGAAATGTGTATTTTCGTGTTGAATCCTTCGTTACTTGCTTTTTTAGTATTCCTTTTACTAGCCTGTGTCTAGTGATCTTGTTATAATACTCCCAAAGGATCATCAATTTGATGATGAAATACCACTCTTGATGTTTATATTAATTTATTATTATATTGTTATTATTTTATTGAGATTTATCTTCCAGTTGCAACATTGTTTATAAATGTCCTCTGTCATTCTCTTCTGTTTATTCTTCAAATAAGAAAAATAAAGGCCATAATTCCTTGATGCCTCACCCAACTTTCTTTTTAAGCAATGCAATCTCCTTTTCAATGATTCTTCAGTACTTTACTATTGTTTTTTATGGTGAATATAGCACAGTATTTTTTGGTTAATATCTGTTAATTGTTCAGCAATTGGATTAAGTCATAGAAATTTGTCAGTAAGAGACTGACACAGTTGAATAACCTTTCTCCTCTGTTTTAGTCTATTATTTCCTCTGCAAACGTTTTATCTGGATAGTATGTAGAGCAGATACTGCAAGCAATGGAGCTAATCTTACTTGCTCATACCATTTTTCCAGTAGGTAGTGAGTGATCAATAGTAGTTGCTGAATGAGAAAATGAAGGGATGAATTGATGTGCCTTTTAAAGAAGATGGTGCCTTGACTGTGATTACATCAGAAGTTGTATTCTATTTTCTATCAAAATCATCCATTTCTGAGTCTTTGTTTTTGTAATTGACCTAAACTGTTTTCTGTATCTTGTGATACTTCTAGGTCTATTTACCCTAGTTTGGCTCTAGTTTTGGGTTGTCCTATAATTGATAATGGAAAGCTTAAAATAATATGCAAAATTCAAGACAGAGGAATAGTCAAGATAGAAATAGTCTAAATTGGCTGTCCTCTAAGAGGCCTTCTCTCAGAGTGCATGGCAAATCTGGCACAGTCCTATGTGACTCTGGACTTGATGGCCCAGATACTTGCCCCCATAGTCAACACATTCTCATTGAGCTTGTTCAAGGACATTCATTTAAATCAAACTCAACATTCTTCCAAGTAGTATAAAACAAAAACTTAATGTGCTGATTTAGAATAAGAAATATAACTGTTATATGGACCTGAATACACACATATGGTCCTGCGTAGTGCATTTCTTTCCTGTAATAACAACAATGATCATAATAACAACTAATTTTTTAAGAGAACTACAGAGAAGTCAACGTCATACTAATTGCTTAATGAGCATGAAATCAGCAAAGTGACTAGGTGATTTAAATGTTTAGAAGCAGTTACCTAGGTTACCTAGGATACCTAGTTAAGGTGTTTCTCCCTTCAACACTAATTCAAAACTTTCTTTCAATTGCCAGCTCCAGTACCTCCCTGATCCTTCATGCTCACAGATGATCTCACTCACCTCCTACTTTTGCAATAGGAACTCTTAATTCCTGTTACTCCACCTAGAAACTTATCTGTCTCCACCAGTGCCTCTTCTCCTTTCCTTTAGGTTACTCTAAAACCTTCCTAAAGTTAATTCCAACCCTGTTATTTATACCCCAGATCACATGCCCATGAGGCCTCCACCTGGAGTTCATTCAATAGATTATCTCCTCCTTTTGCTCTAATTTTCTATATCATAAGATAATACAAAGCACCCTACTCTTGATGCTACCCCAACACCACCTCAAGGATATATGCTTTCTTGGCCGGAGTTGAATTTTGAGTTGAACTTATTCACTCTCAACCTCTATGGTCTGGCTTCAGCTCACACCACTTTCCTGAAATAGTTCTTGGCAGAGGAACCACTAGTCTCCCTGCCATGAATGCACATACATGGTGGCACACTTGTCCCTTGGGCTCATTGTCTCCCTGGTCTCTTACTCTTCATTCTCCATGGGTGTTTCTCCTAACTCTTTGACTACTCTTTATTGTCTCTTTTGGACTCTTCCTTTCTTGTCCCAATTGTTCTTTTGCTTCCCTATACCTTTTTTTTTCCTGAAATATTCCTTCTCCTTCTCCTTCTCCTTCTCCTTCTCCTTCTCCTTCTCCTTCTCCTTCTCCTTCTCCTTCTTCTTCTCCTTCTTCTTCTTCTTCTTCTTCTTCTTCTTCTTTTTCTTCTTCTCTGGGTCATTTATTATTTTTAAGTTGGAAGGAAACCTATCTATAGCCCACATTTCCCTCTTAGCTCCTGACCTGTAGGTATAACTGCTTGCCACTTGCATGTTACTGCAGACATATACCATCTACAATTTTAAATTGAACTTGTTGGGCAGCCCGGGTGGCTCAGCGGTTTAGAGCCTGCCTTCATCCTGGGGCGTGACCCTGGAGACCCTGGATCGAGTCCCACGTCGGTCTCCCTGCATGGAGCCTGCTTCTCCCTCCGCCTGTGCCTCTGTCTCCTCTCTGTGTAGTCTCATGAATAAGTAATAAAATCTTAAAAAATATAAAAATAAAATTGATCTTGTTCCTTGCCTCCTTTCCCCTCCCCATTGGGCCTTGCTCCATTTCTGGTGGTTGCTGACTTGATAAGTGACATTGCCCCGACCTCACTTAATTGGTAAGTTTCATAATTCCTCTTGTTTACCTTCACATCAAATAGCCAAATTCAATCTATTCTGTGACCAAAATTTCTTTCAAATCCATTAAATCCATCATTCATCAAATCCATCCTTACTGCCATGGTCTTATTCAGGCTACCATCATCTCTCTTCTCGATTCATTCCTTCACAACTCTCCAAACACAATCTTTTTTTTCCCTCCAGTTTTGATCTTTAGATCTCTTTTCCACCCTAAAAGAATACCTCTGCCAGAGTGATCCCTTGAAAGCACAAATCTTTGTACATCACTATTTTAAGCAAAACTCTGCAGGACATACTGTGTTGTTCTTGGGTATAGTCCAAAGTCCCTGACTTACAAGGTCCTTCATGATGCGGCCTTGGTTCACTCCCCCAGGTTTATCTTTCAACACTTTTGCAATTATACTGTAATTCAGCTATTAGATCTGTCTTGAGGACTGGAAGGCTTATTATGCCAACTACTGGGACTATTGTTAGCAGATAGCCCTCAGCTGCAACCTCTCCTCAGAATTATCTTAGCTGAAGAGAATTCTCTCACACAAGGTCAGCACTCTCCATTCCCAAATTGCTTCTATCCAATGACTGATCCACATGGAATAATAAAGATCTGGTCCCATTATCTCAACTCAGAACAATCCTGGGACCACCTCAGCTTCAGAGCTCTTGGTTGGTCTGGCCTTCTCTCATCTTTTCTGTTCCAAATAGTTTCCCTTTTTAATGTACTGTTATAGTAACCTATACATTCCTCACTATAGTACTTACTACCCAGCACTACGACATCCTTAGATGGTAAACTCTATACTTACTTTTATATCCTAGTGCCTACGCAACAGTCAGTAAACAAGTTTTAAATTCATTCATTCATCCATTTTGTTCATGTTGGTAATAGGGTAACTTCATCAGAGGGTCCAAAATCCAATGGTCAAGACATGTTCTCCAACAGTGCAGACTGCTTTTCCTTCCCTTTTCTATTAAAATTTATCTAATAATGACTTCTCCTGGATGAGCACTGAAGTTTGCCTATTTTGTTCTTTATCTGTGTTTTCCTGATTGACAACCAATCCCTTTCAGATAAATATACTCACTCTATAGATATGTTAACATATTTAATTAGGTAAACAGAGTGTTGCTAATCTGAGTGCAGAGTGCAGTTGTATCTCTTTGAAATGATTTCAATGTATTATTTTTGGCCTCATCTGCTTTTGTTGATTTTATGCTTCAAAATTTTTTCCCAAGTTCCTGTGGGAGTTGGGAATGCTCCCCTATAGTTCCCATCTTCTGGCTGCCAGTAACAACATGCCTCTGTGGTGGAAGGGATTGTATCAATATTTTCCTCTCTTGATTCTTTTTCTGGTTTGCAATAAAACAAATACATTTTCCAAATGTTGGTAACAACTTAATGTTTTCTTAGCAGGATTTTTTACTTGTAAATAGAAACACTAATCTTGGGGAAAAGGTAACACTGGAATGTAGAGATAATCAGAGGCAATGTGAAGATTAATGCCTCCTTAACATCCAAACAATAACCAAAGTCTAACACTACTTACAAAATACTTAAACTTTTCCAGTCCTGGTTTATCGTGCATACTGCAGTGGGCTTCAGAGCTCACCACTGTGCAGAATTGTTTTCCTGTGTTACCCAATCCAAGGGTATCTTAAGTCTTTCCTGCTCTTGACCTTACTGGTAAACACTTCCCCTTCTACATACTTTCCTCCATTCTCCCCCTTTTATCCTTCTCAACCCCGGCAATGTACCTCCTGGGCCACTTCTTCCTCTTTTACTTCTCACATTTCAGAGTCTCCTCTCTTTTTCTCCTTATATGCCTGGTGATCTCTTCAATCCTTAAACTTTCACTATGCAGTCTTAGTCCTCTCTTCCATTAGAATAATTACTGTGTTGTATTGCTTCACAATAGTTTTTTTTTAAGATTTTATTTATTTATTTATTCATGAGAGACACAGAAAGAGAGGCAGAAACATAGACAAAGGGAGAAGCAAGCTCCCTCTGGGGAGCTTGATTCAATTTTGATGTGGGACTTGATCCCGAGATCATGACAAAGAAAGATGCTCCACCACTAGCCACCCAGGTGCCCCTGCTTCACAATATTTTGAAAATTGGTTCTAGACTGTGAGTTACTTAAGAGTAGAGAGTGTTGTCTTTTGGATACCTAATACACAAAGGAGAGCCCAAACACAATAGGTATAAACACAGTAGTCCTCATTTATCTCTCTTATGCCTCACTGAATGGCTAAGACCACAAATAATATGGAACTCTATATAAAGGCACATCTTGTCTTATTGCGCTTCACAGATACTTTTTTTAAAAAATTGGTATGTGGCAATCCAGCAAAGAGAAAGTCTATCAGCACCATTTTTCCAATAGCATTTGTTCACTTCATGTCTCTATGTCACATTTTGGTAATTCTCCAACATTTCAAACTTTTTCATTATTATTATATTTGTTAGGGTGATCTGTGTTTATGACTTGCTGAAAGCTTAGATGATGGTAAACATATTTATTTATTTATTTATTTATTTATTTATTTATTTATTTATTTATTTAGAGAAAGAGAGAATCCTAAGCACGTTCCAGGTCCAGCATGGAGCCGAACACTGGGCTGGATTTCATGACCTGAGATTGAATCAAGAGCTGGACGCTTAACCAACTGAGCCACTCAGGCACTCTGATGTAAGCATATTTTAGTAATGAAGTATTTTTTAATTAAGGAATGTATACTTTTTAGACATTATACTACTGCACACTTACTAGACTACAGTATATTATAAACATAGGTTTTATGTGCACTGGGAAACAAAAATTTTAATTTGACTCACTTTATTACAATATTCACTTTATTGTGGTGGTCCAGAACTGAACCTGAAATACCTCTGAGGTATGACTGTATGCTGTTTTTTATACATACATTCATATCTATGACAAAGTTTACATTATAAATTAGGTTCAGTAAGTGATTAGCATAATAACTAATAAAATAGAACAGTTATAACAATATACTGTAATAAACGTTATGTGAATGTGGTCTCTCTCAAAATGTCTTATTGTATTGTACTCACCTGTCTTGTGCTTATGTGAGAGGATACGATGCCCACGGACTAGATGAAGTGCAGTGAATGATGCAGGCGTGTGACATAGCATTAGACTGCTATTGACCGTCCCATGATTAGTCAGAAGGAGGATCATCTGATTCCAGTCTGCAGTTGACCACAGGTGACCAAAACTGCAGAAAGCGAAACTGTAGATAGTTTTTAATTGTTGATTAATAACTGAATATCCTGAAACATTCTTGTGTTTATAGTCTAAATCTGCATTCTTTTTAATCTCAAAAATTACTGTAAACTAATTTAACAATAAAAATTTTAAATCGTATAGAAAGATGTGTCCTTTCAACAGATTTAAGTTAAATCATCCACTCATCTAAATTTTCCAGAAACTAGCACTGGTGGTGACAGATATGATTGATATATATCTCTTCATCTGGAACCGAAGCATGTGTATGCCTTTATATTATAACTACGTTTGCTAGGGATATGAAACTATGTTCTTAAGATACCATTTATTTATCAAACTGTAAAAACAATGTTGCTTCTAAAAAGAAATTTCCAGTCACTTTTTTCCTATAAAAGAATGTAATAATAAAGATTCATCATGTCATTATTTTTATTTGTAATATTTTTTTACCAGCAGAGATTATGTATCATGACCAATAATTTATTTTAATTAACCCAATAAATATTTTTGATCACCTATAATATGTCCAGTATCATATAGGCAATGATTTATTTTGGGAGAAATAGATATTGGATTAGTTATCTATGCTACAGTTCCTGTTTTTCTATGATCCTAGTATACATATGCACCTCTAAAAATTTTAAAAGAGGATATAATAGTAACATATAAATTTAGGAGACTGCTTTCCTGAGTAAACCAAGCATGAAGACTACAGAGACTCTGCTGTTGTAATCTCACAGTAAATCAGACTTGACTTTAATGAGAGATTATGTCAACTGATAGAAGGAGAATATCACATCATAAGCGCAGCTGTAATTTTTGTCTTAGCTCAAAAACCACAAAAGAAAGTTGCTTTCTGTATAAATAAGGCACAAATGATAAAGGGTAAGTGCAGCTTCAGTGATTAGAAAGCCTCTCTGGTTTGATGAAACTCACCTGTGAAAAACAATGGAAAAAGTCTTGGCTGAGAGTCTGAGAACTCAGTGTAACATGGTTCAGTTCTGCCTTTTAGTGATGACTTTGGGAAGATCATTTTACTCCTTTGGCCTGTCATTTCCATGTATTCAGTTATTCATCCATGTACTAGAAATTCTTGGAATGGTTATTCTGTGCCAGGGATTATTTTGTGGGAGTGTGGGTGTAGAACAAAACCCAAGATGCCCTTATGGAATTTACAGCATCAATGAAGTATTTCTGAGAGCCAAGCAACATTACTTGGGTTATGACTTGTGGGCTATGTGGGCTTTTGAATTATAGCATACACATATCTAAGAAGTCCAGTGGGCTTCAGTTTGAATTTCCCTGTTTTGCTTGTGCATATAAAATACTTTTCCCTATATTTCTCCATGTGGTAAGTCATATTCTCCAAATAAGCTTTTTACTTTTAAGGTAAAGAATTGTATTTTGTAAATTATTTGGCCTTATTTCTTGTTATAATACATATTTGTTGTGGAGAATTTGAAAAATACAAAACTAAAAAGACCATGAGAATCACTTATAATTCTATCACCTAACAAGAACCTCTGTTACACATGTGTTTATCTTATCTACTTTCAGTGGTTTCATTAGGCATGTACTTTTTAAAATTATTTTCGCAACATTTGGATCAAAATTACTTAATTTTATGTCAGACTTTTCTATGTTTTAAACAATTTATTTCCTCATGTATAAACTCCCACACAAATTTCAGACTTCTTATTTTGGTGAGTAAAATCAATTAATCTGTTATTTTAATTATTATTTTGAGCACTAGTGAAGTTGAATATACATGTGATTATTTTTATTATCAAATAAGTTGGAAATATAGGTTATAGATAATAATATAATGAACATCTATCTGCCTACTGATAGCTTAAGAAAAAAAAAGTTACAGATATAATTGAAGCCTCTAATTCTTCTTGGATGTGTTTTTAACCTCTCCCCAGAGATAAGCACTAGCTACAACTTATTATTACCGTGTATAATTTTTGTACTGTTACTACAAATGCTAGATCCTTAAAGTATATGTAACATTGCATGTTTTATAACATTATTGATATCACAGTTGATTATGTATCCTACTATAACTTTTTAAAAGCTTAGTATTATATCTTTTGCTATTTAGTCATGTTGAAACATGGAGCTCTAGTTCAGTAATTTTCACAAATTTATACAAATCCATTATACAAATATACGAAATTTGAGTGTTGATGGATATTCCAGTGGTTTTCATTTTCATTATAAGTAAAAGTTTTGGACTGTACATTTTTATATAATTGTCCTTGTTCATATGTGAGAATGTCTCCATGGAATATCCTTGTAAAGTGCTTTGTAAAGTGGGTCATAGGATACAGGTATCTTCAGTTTTACTAGATATTGCCACATTGGTTTCCAAAGCGATTGTCTGATTTACATTCCTACAGTTCTGTATATGTATTCCGGTTGCTCCACATCCCACCTGATCATTGGTATCAACAAACTTTAAATTTTTAGGTAATTTGAGGGTGTGAAATGGTATCTCAGTATGGCTTTAATTTATACTTTTCTGATTACTAGTGGGTTGAGTATCTTTTGACAAGTTTAATGATATTTTCTCTCCTGTAAATTGCCTTTTGTACCTTTTTTCATATGAAAACTAAGCTCTTTTCCTTTTTTATTTGTGATGATTTTTTTTTACATATTCTTTATTTTTAAGGTAGAGAGAGAGAGTGTGTGAGTGACAAGAGTGAGAAAGAGCAAATCTTAAGATGAGCATGGAGACTGGTATGGATCTCAATCTCACCACCCCGAGATCATGACCCTGAGATCATGACCCAATCCTAAATCAAGAGTCAGGTACTCAACAGACTGAGCCACCCAGGCTGGCTGGCTTTCTTTCTTTCTTTCTTTCTTTCTTTCTTTCTTTCTTTCTTTCTTTTTTACATATTCTTGTTAGTCTTTTTGGTTACATGCATTCCAAAAATCTTCCACTCTCTGTTCATCTTTTAAGTTTGTTAATAGACCCTCTTATAGGCCAAGTTTTAAATTTTAATGTATCCGAATTTAAGCAGTTTTTCTTTTATGGTTGGTGATAATTATGCCTTCTCTTTTCCTACCTTAAGGTCATAAAGTAGTCATCCCCCCTGCCCAAAGCATTTAGCTTCATTTTTCATATAAAAAGTTCAATCCACATGAAATTTATTTTTTAATATGGTGTAAGGAAGAGGTATGATTGATATTTTCTATAATTAGTGGTCTCAGTTTCATTTATCAGATAGTCCATTCTCTTCCCACTGATAGACAATGCAACTTTGGTCATATATAATTTCCATAAATATAAGGGTATGTTTCTGGGTTCTCTATGCTCTTTCACTGGCATTTCGTATGCCATTAATATGCTAATTAATACCTATAGCACCATAATAAGACTCAACACACTGTTTCATATGTTGTACGAGTTGTGCGTAGCCTCTGACATCAGGCTGAAGAGATGCGTTCAGTCTGAAACCCAAATCCTGCTTTGTACAACCTGGGATAGGGCTCTGTCTGCCGGGAATGAGAGATTCATTTTTCTAATTCACAGGAAGATGTTGTCAGGTACTTCTTCCTCCTTTGGGAAATTGATAAAAGGTAATAGAGGTCCTGACTCAGTTTCTAATTGGGCAGTTCTCCCACATTGTCCTTCAAAAGAGTTTTGGCTATTCTAAGCCCTTCACTCTGGTTGAAATCTATGAATTTTTTTTGCTGAGGTTCTCATTAGACTAGTATTGTTTTTTTTTTTTTTTGTTTGTTTGTTTTTTAACTTTATGGAGAATTGGCATCTTTTTGATATTTAATCTTCTCATTAATTGATATTGTTATCCATTTATTTATGCCTTCTTAATGCCTTTTATTTTATTTCATTTTTTATTTTAAATGCCTTTTAATATCATTTAATAATTTCTTCATAAAGGTTTTAAAAATATTATTAGATCTGTTTCCAAGTTTTTTCTCTTTCTCATTATTGTTATTGTACACAGAGAATTACATTGTATGACTGTTACTAATGTTTAAGAGCACAATTTTTGATATTATGAACATGTGAACATTTATGAACATATTTTTCTTATTGCCATTCCTAGTGAATTTCTTGTTTAGAACTTTAACCCATTTTTCTCCTGGGCTATCTGTGGAATGTCTTGTCTTCCCTCAACCCCCAGTGATTTGTAAGAACTTTTGGAAGATTAAGTCTACTTGTCTTTTGCCATATGTGTTGCAACTTTTTTTTTTCCAGTTTCCCCTTTGCTTTTTACTTTCATTTTTTCCCCTTGACCATAGAAAATTTAAGTTCTTATGGAGTCACATATACTAAACTGTGTTTTTTCCTTAGTTTTTATGTTCCCTCATAAAATCTTGATTAACTATTAAACTATATTTTCTTTTTAAAATCATTTCACTTAGTATTTTCATCCATGTAGAATTTGTTTTGATGTTTGCTATAATTAGCAATGTTCATGTTATTTTTTTTTCTTCCTAGGAAGTTAGCCAAATATTCCAGCAACACTTTATTTTCCACTGAACACTACCTCTATCATGAATTTTTGCCTGTAGCCTTCCTTCTCAGTCTTGTTAACTACCTGCAGAGTTAATATGTCTCAGGATTTTAGTTAATCAATTTAACATTTTTGTTAAAATGTTAACAAAAGAGGATACTTTGCCTGACTCCTGGTAGTTTGACAGAATGTTCCCATCAGAGAATTCATGGTTTCCATCTCACCTACCCACAAATTGGCTAATACAGAGAAGACAATAAGTAGTCAATAGGTGGACAAAAGAATTGAGGACAAGAGGAGACACTGATTTACTTAAATTTATGTTTCTAGGGAAGGGACCTAGGTTTTGATTTTTTCGCAAGAAAATATCCAGTAGTCTGTGAGGAGGAAAAACTGAGCTAGAGAAAAAAAGAAGGAAGGCATGGAGGGGAGAATTCTTAGGAATGTCTGAGATATTGATTGGTTAGTCAGAAGTTGAAACAAGTTCAGAAACCAGTTAGGAAAGGATATACTGACAGCATGATAAAAATAACAAGGTTGAGAGTTTTTTGTTTTGTTTTCATTATGGAAAATTTATGTAGAGCAAGTAGTACAATAGACCACATGAACCCATCACCTATGTTCAGCAATGATCAAATCAAAAGTTGATATTATTTCATCTCTGCCTCTACCCATTTCACCCCTTTCTCCACCACCAGATTACAAGCAATTCCTAGCCATTTCGACTGTAAATTTTAGCATGTGTCTGTAAAGGATAAAATGTTTTTATGACAGTGAAACATTCACACCATTGAGGTTGAATTAGAATGTGCAGTTTTACTAATGTATTAGGGCAGCCTCCTTCATTTCCATTTGTGTGAAGAAGCTTCAGCTCAGCATTGGGACATCTATCTGGGTTTAAGTCTTGGCTCTTAGCTTTCTATCTGTGTGACTCTAACAGTAGTCTTCTCCTATCAGCACTAAATCTAAATGTCCTCATTAGCAAAAGAAGGATCACTAGTTGTCTCACTCATTTCAGAATTATCATCAGATAAATCAAGAGAAGTGAAAACACACCACCTAAAATTGTGAAGGACTAACTTCCAGTCCAGTTCTCTCCTTCCTAAGTAAATGACCCCCAGGACAAATCATCTGAAGGCAACAGGTCACCTTTGCCCAGCCTTGCCCCCAGTGTCTCTTGCTTAGGTTTCTCTTCCTGAAAAACACATTACTTCGGTACTTTTTTTTTTTCCTTTTTAACTTTAGAGTTACAGACACTTATAAGTAATTTGAAATACCAGGAGAACAATGTTCAGGTTTGTATCTTCCACCTTTTCCGGTTTTCCGCTTTCATCTTTCCATTTACCCTGTATTTCTCTTTAAATAGGGCTGAGAACTGCTTATTCTTTGGTGCGCCCCAATTATCAAGACCCTACGGAGCGCAAACTCAAATTTCCAAAAGTTAATTTTAGTGAACTTTTGGCCAACGGAGCTTTACGATAAATAACTGAGGGGGCGGGAGGAATGGGTGGCTGGGTGGGAAGGGATTTGCTCCCCTACAAAAAGCCACAGCAACCACAGGAAAAAAAAAAAAAAAAAAAAAAAGAGCCTTCAGCCGGGCACATTTTGATTGCAGAAATCCCTCTCCATCCCTGGTGGGAAATTATTCATTTCCCTATAGGGGGAACTCTAAAGAACATGTTCTCCTAAAAGGGGCCAACTGGGCGGTGCCCTCCTTTCCCGACGCCCAGATTTCTATTCTTAGATCTGGAGATAGGCGGCGGCTTTCATTTTTTAGGTTTCCTAGCGGGCGGCCCCTCCGCGGCGCTCAAGGAGCGGGGCCCGGGGCGCGGCAGGGGCGGCGGGAGGGGGCGGGGGCGCGGCGGGAGGGGGCGGGGGCGGGGGCGGGGGCGGCGGGCCCGGGCCTGGGGCTCCGTTTCCTCCCGCGCGACTCCCGGCCGCGCCGCCGCGGGGAGCAGGAGCGGGTCCCGGGAGGCGGCGCTCTCCGGGTCGGGGACCGGGGCCACCCGGCCGGGCCCAGCCCCAGCCGCACGCGCCCTCCCTCGGCCGAGCCTCCGCAGGCCGCTGAGCTCCTCTTTGCGGCCCTGGTGGGGGAGGAGGCAGCCGGGGAGGAGGGCTGCGGCGAGCGAGGGCGGCGCGGGGCGCGGGGCGCGGGGCCTTCCTCCCCGAGCGGCGGGCGTGGGCGCGGACGGGGCGGGCGGGGAGCGCAGGCTGCGGCGCTGAGCTGTGCTCGTGCCCGCGAGCGGCGGCGGAGCCCCGGGCCCGGGTCCTAACCCCGGGTCCTAACCCTGGGCCCTACCCCGAGCCCTAACCCCGAGCCCTAACTCCGGCCCCTAACCCCGCCCCCTAACCCCCCCCCCCACCTCCCCGGCCCCTGCCCCAGGCCCTGCCCCAGCCCTAACCCCGGGCTCTAACCCCGGGCTCTAACCCCGAGCCCTAACCCCGAGCCCTAACCCCGGGCTCTAACCCCGGGCTCTAACCCCGAGCCCTAACCCTGGGCTCTAACCCCGGGTGCTAACCCCGGGCTCTAACCCCCGGCTCTAACCCCGAGCCCCAACCCCGGGCTCTAACCCGAGCCCTAACCCCCGGCTCTAGGCTCTAACCCCGAGCCCTAACCCCCGGCTCTAACCCCCGCCCCTATCCCGGCCCCAGCCGCCGGCCTCCGCGAGGGAGGGACCCGCGTGGAGCAGAGTCCGTCATGGCCAGTGGCAGCTGTCAGGGCTGCGAGGAGGAGGACGAGGAAACTCTGAAGAAGTTGATAGTCAGGCTGAACAATGTCCAGGAAGGAAAACAGATAGAGACCCTGGTCCAAATCCTGGAGGATATGCTGGTGTTCACGTACGCCGACCACGGTAATGAGTCGCAAGGAAACTCTCTCCTCCACTCCCCTCCCGCCTCTTTTTTGCAAACTTTCTCCCTCGCGTTTTTCCGAGTTGCACAAACCTGGGCTCGTGAGAAGCCACAGACTGTCAACTCCTTAGGGCAGAAAGGAGCTGAGAATTGTAGGGAGGTCTTGCGCTCACTTCTTTTGCTTTCTCCCCCTGTTTCATCCCCTGTGCGTGGATGGTGACTTTGCTTCTTTTTCCCTCACCCCCTTCTCTTCCAGCCTCCAAGTTATTTCAAGGCAAAAAAGTCCACGTGCCTGTGTTGATCGTCTTGGACTTGTATATGAGAGTCGCTAGTGTGCAGCAGGTAAAGGAGTTGTTTTCATGTCACCCGTTCTCCTTTCTGTCTGGAAATAGATGTTTTTCTGTCAATATTATACACCCAAAAGTTCTGGGTTAATTCTGGCATTTGGCTTCTCAAACCACTGACTGTGATTTGAAGAAGGAAGCGATACAAGTCATGGTCAAATGTTACTGATGTGAAAGGGCCCGCTAAGAGCTCCCTAATTGTTTTGGAGAAGTAGGTTTATACAACTGACCTACAAAATATGGTTGGTGGTGGGTAGGAAATAATCAGAAGTTGAAATTTACTTCTGTGATTGGCTAGATGAGTTCACCAGTATCAGCATTTAATCAAATTATTCTAAGAATCTTACCAAGAACAGCATGTTCTAGAGATGACACCGCTGTGAACAGTTAGGGAAAGGAGAATAATTAGCCACTAAAAAATTAATGATGATTAAATTAATAAAATGAAGTAACTGGCAAATTCTCATAGGTTTAAGCTTTCTTTCTTTCTTTTTTAAATTTGAGAACAGATTTCTGGCCTTTAATTGTAGTGTGCATTGTGTTATCTAAAGAAAGCGATGTCTTAGCATCCTCCTGTAAGTTTATATTTGTATTTTTCAACTCTTTTCATATAAACTGAATATAAAAGTGAGACTTAAAATCAGTACCACAGGAAACACAAAAATTTGTTAAATGCCTTCAATATATTAAAAAAAATGAAGATGATAATTGAGGATGATTTACAGTCAAAACAAATGATTGGCTAACATATTGACTTCCTTTGTAGAATTTGAGATTTAGAGAACTGAAATCAGGCACTTGCATGTTGTTGGGTCCTGAAGAGAAAGAGAATTGAACTTTGAACTCTGTCAAGGTGTAGTCAGAAAGCCAGTGTTTCTTAATATTTACTGGAGAGGCTAGACGCAAGTAGGAATTATCTGGATCTCTAAATCTGTATCTACCTTTATCTTTATGTTCATTCATCTCTGTATCCAGCTATGTCTAGTCTGGGTGAACCATATTCCTAGCTTCTTTTAAATGAGGACATTTACATTTGGGATAAATGGTTATTTTAAATTTTCTTCAACTGAAACATCTCCCATCTGACTATTGATTTTCAAGTTGTTAGCAAACAAAATCATGAAAAGATGGGAGGCGTGATAGAGACACTGTTCCTTTTAGCATCCAGTGCCTGAATTTTGCCCATGAAATATGAGTCACATTTTAGAGCTGGCCCATTGTGCTTGCTGCTTCCCTCCCACATCATCCCTTCTCACTTGCCTCTGCTTTGGTGTTCAGAAGTGCCTTGTCTGGCAGCTTCTATTCCTTGGCTTCCGTGCATGGTATAGAGGATCTTCCTGTTGGGTGCCACTCAGAACCCGCGGGACCTTTGGAGGGCTTGCTGTGCAGGGTCCAGAGAGGCAGTGCTAAACTTGAGAATCCAGGGGAGGCTGGAACAGACCCACCCACCACTTCATTCTTTGTTTTAGAAGCTATCCACACCTGGACATGTTTGCATGGAGTGGCTCTGAATGCCACTTAATACCTCGTCCAGTGGGTACCGGAGACAAAGTATGCAAGAAAATAAGGAATTGTCTTTTGATTTGGTTACTTAATGGAATAGAATTATTCATTTCCCCACCATGTATTAGTCTGCAAAAGGCATGTTATCCCATCATTTAATTCTCACTGGAATCACACTGCTCTCTCAGAAATCTCACTGGACATTTTTACCTTTACATTTTACCAGAGCTAAGTACCACATTGCTAATGACAGAGCCAGGACTCAAGTCTTCACATACCTTCAGAATCTCTTTTCACTATACGTTCTGAATTCACAAGCTTTTCGTGCAAGTAAGAAGTACAGTGATTTGTTACAAATACTGTGGCCTTGCTAGGCACAATTACATTATCAGTTTTAATTATCATTGGTCTTATCAAGGGAATATAGAAAGGGGTCACTTTACCAATATTTTAATACTCCACTTAAAGTGGTTTTTTTTTCTTCAGATTTCTTCATATTTGTGGTGTAATATATATATATATACACACACACACATACACACACACACATCCTTTAATGCTTTATATGTTGAGTTAGTTGGAAGTGCTGAATTAAAACTTCTGAATGATGAATTGAAGAAGGTAAGGTAAATTTAAAAGTAAATATTAATGTTTCTTTCCAGAATTCATTTAATGTGATATTCCAGACTCCAAATTCTTTTTTCAAGGTCTTTTTACATTTTATTACTGCTCCTTAATAAATGACAGTCTTTAGAGAATTGGTAGTTAGGCTAGCTGTCCTGTAGTTTCCTTTTTTTGCCAATCATCTCATCATTTCTCAGTGCTCCTTAATTTTACATTACTTGTCTTTATCCACACAGTTGCAACCTTTGAGAACGAAATAAATGAAAGTCACTAAATTTTTCTTTAACCCCAGACTCTTTCCCATTGTGCATTAATTAGATGCTTGAATTTCCAGAATAATTATAATAACTTGAAACTACCAATTTAATTGTATTATAACTGGGCAGGATAGGAACCTTCTCTCTGAGTGATAAGCTTTTAATTGAGGAGATTAATGGATCAGTTGTTACCTCTGCTCTGCTGCCAGAGATTGTTTAATCACAGAGGCTCAGTTGCCTCAATCTTTTTTGCAAAGCAATTACTGATGCTGCTTATTCACCAACCAAAACAAAACAGGTTTTCTCCTTGAGTCACTCATGCAGGTACAGAAATGAGTAGAGCATCCTATGTGACTTATGATTTATTTCCTACCGGAAGCTGTTCCAAATGTTATTTTCTTAAATACGTGAGGAAAAAGCTTCGATGTGTTTTATGAAAGCACGAAAATAGCTGGTTTCTATGACAGCTGGATTGTCGATGTCTGTTCAGCTTACGTGGAGGAGGATGTCCTACTTAAATATAGGTAAAAATAGCTGTCAGAAATTGCTGCCTTTTCAAGCAATTTGAAATTATGTAAAAGGATGTAATGACAGAGTAAAGCAATTCATGCTTAATTCAGAAAAGATTCAGAAATAATATTGTAAAGAGATCTTGTGTAATCATTTTTATCTTGGGAAATAGCCCTTGTTTATTCTCATAAATAACAAACTTGGGCCATTATTCCTTACTGGATATTCTTACCTTGTCATTGGGCTCTGCGTCATTTCTGCGTCCAGTCTTGCCCAGCAAGAGCCTTACCCTGCAGCACTGTCCTTACTACCCAGCATCTTACTCTCCTCACAGCTTAGTAGTTTCAGAGGCTTCCATCTCCCTATTTTGAATGACTGTGTTCTAATTCCTTTGGAATCTGGCTGAAGTCCTACCTTTTCTATATTGTTTCCTTCCCTGGGTGATGCTGACAGCGGATCGTGCTGTCAGGATTCATATATCGGTGTTTATCACACATCCTACCTAGACACTTTTCATTAATCTCTAGATGCTACACATTAGTGCATTTTCTATTTTCTTTGGGTTTTCTTTTTCCTGACTATATCAAATCTAGTTCTGTAATATAATAGAATGGAAGATCCCTTAACTTTAGAGAGGAATATACAATAGGAAGAGTGAGTTAAATGTAATCTCTAGTTTGAAATTCAAATACTGTTTTTTAAAAAGTTGTATTTTTAAAAACTGTATTTTTTTTAGAAGAGCATCTTATTCAAATTGGCAC
The DNA here is from genome assembly GCF_048164855.1 of Canis lupus baileyi. Taxonomy (NCBI): domain Eukaryota; kingdom Metazoa; phylum Chordata; class Mammalia; order Carnivora; family Canidae; genus Canis; species Canis lupus. The sequence continues at coordinate 13,612,278 of NC_132862.1, read as the reverse complement.
CATGTATAAACAGACTAAAAAAAGTTGTATTTACATCGTATTGGTAGGATCATATTTCATTTGGAAGTGGGAAAATGTCTAGGAATATTTTTGATGTCCACATGTCATCAACTCACATTTGGATGTTCTAAAGAAACCTAGATGGACCCATTGAGAAATTCTATCTTCTGTCTTTCTTATAGTGACTTTCTCTTTTCCTGTACCAGGTGTTACAGTGCCATCAGACAATTCCTTTTCTCTGCCAGTTATCTAGCTACTGTACCTGTGGAGCAGTCTTTCCTAATAACTTGGTTTGGTATCAGAATTTCCAACTTTTCCTAATCCTCCATTCCTTTTTGTTTTTCAATTAAAAATATTTTTTTAGCCTCCATTCCTAAGCACTTCATTTTTTACCCCCCTACAATTAAAATCTTAAGTATTTAGAAGAAATTCTGTCCGGTAGATGTGACTTAAAAAATCTTGTACTTCATAATCTTTGTGTGTCCTCTGAAACTATTTTTTGTTTCCTTTTTTAAATTTCTTTTTATTTAGATAATAGACATCTGTTTCCTTAATTCAGAAATGCCATAATATTTTTTTTATATGCCCTTCTGGTATGGGTTTTGGAGAAATATATCTTTTAAGTGTATTTCTTCCTTCCTCCCTCCCTCCCTCTTTCTTTCTTTCTTTCTTTCTTTCTTTCTTTCTTTCTTTCTTTCTTTCTTTCTTTCTTTCTTTCTTTTTTAAAGATTTTTATTTTTTTTTAATTTTCATTTATTTATAATAGTCACACACAGAGAGAGAGAGGCAGAGACACAGGCAGAGGGAGAAGCAGGCTCCATGCACCGGGAGCCCGACGTGGGATTCGATCCCGGGTCTTCAGGATCGCGCCCTGGGCCAAAGGCAGGCGCCAAACCGCTACGCCACCCAGGGATCCCTCTTTCTTTTCTTTTCTTTTCTTTTCTTTTCTTTTCTTTTCTTTTCTTTTCTTTTCTTTCTTTTCTTTTCTTTTCTTTTTTTCTTTTTTTTCTTTCTTTCTTTCTTTCAGATTTTATTTATTCATAGAGACAGAGAGAGAGGCAGAGACACAGAAGCAGGCTCCATACAGGAAGCCCAACGTGGGACTTGATCCTGGGTCTCCAGGATCACACCCCAGGCTGCAGGCGGCACTAAACCGCTGCACCACCAGGGCTGCCTTTTAAGTGTATTTAAAAGATATATTTTAAATATGACTTGCTTTCTTCAGTAAGTATTTTGGATATCATTTTGTTTTAAAATAATTATTTAAAAATTTGGGAGTCACCTAGTCTACTAAGAATGAAGAGACTGAATATGGTCTTTTAGCATGTTTAAAAAATGTGAATATTTGCCTTTCTTTCTTTCAGGTGGGTTGGTCGCTTCTTTGCAAATTGATAGAAATCTGTCCAAATACAATGAAAAGCTTAATGGGACCTCAGGATATTGGACATGATTGGGAAGTCCTTGGGGTTCACCAGTAAGTATGACAGATGTGTAGAAACAAACTTCATTAAGTGTTTATCCAGACATATGGCAATCCTGCCCTTAATATGTCATATACTTGTAATTCAAGCAAATCTGGTAAAATCCTCTAAAATACAGATTTTTTTTTCTGAAATCAATGACTTACATTTATAGAGAGCTTTCTTTCAATTCAGTAGTATATTATCTAATTGAATTAGAAAACAACATTTGAGGTAGAATGTCAGGTGGTATTATTATTTTAGTAATATAATAATACAGTTATAAAATTGGTTAGGTTGTAGATTTCTGATGACTATGAATTCAAATCAACAAAACGTTTTTACTTTTAAATAGTAGAACTGATAAAAACTAGTTCAAAAAACATGAGTACTAAAAGTTTGTTCTGTAAGTAGTAATTTAGAAGTTTATGCTTTACTGTTTTTAAAAAGCACATGTATATATATTCATATTTATACATTTATGAGCTTAAACCACAGCTTTCAAAATGAAGAAAAAGGAGGAAATTACCTCTCAGCACATCTGCAGTCAAACCTTGATAGCTGTTTTACCAGCTATGTTACTGCAGTTTGCAACATAATGACTTCATAGATGAAACTACTTCTTCAGCCATAATTAGTTCAGAAAAATTTTCTGAAGAAAAATGTGTTTCCAGGAAAATCCTTTTTGTATAACTTTTTTTCCTTGATGTTTAAAAATTATCTTTTCTTATGAACTTTAGGTGTTCTTTGTACCTAGTATGACTTCTCTTTACCACAGAGAAGTGAATACCTATTGCTTCCAATGACATGCAGCTTGTGAAAAATGTATTTTATGCAAAACCAAATTTTACACTTTTGTATTGTTTACGGTTGATACTTCAAACATAGTTGCAAGTTTAAACAAGTAAGAGCTGTTTGTTCACAGGTGAGCATACATGTGCTTACTTGTTTTTCCATCTTTGATGTTTTATGTGTTGCTATTCTTCAGTTTCCAGGATCTAAAGAGTGCTTTGTAAAGAGCATATTTACAGTCAATGTATGTTCTCATCTCCAAACAATTTCTGAAAGTCTATGAGTCACTTCTAAAGAGTGCAGCATTTAATGAGGAATTATACAAAATATAACTGTAATTAGTAATTGAAATGTTATGTGTCCCTTGACTTGGCTGAGAATTTCCAAAATCCCCAAAGATTAGCATTCTATATAACCTTAGGGAGTTTTAGAAAACTCATCTAGTCATATTCTAGTATAAACTAACTGTTCAAATTAAATTACATAAACATTTCTGTAGGGAGCTCATTCACTTATTCATTCAGCCACTCATTTGCTCATTCCTTCATTCACCCTCTGTTCATCATATATTTATAATACTCCTACTTTAGGCCTGAAGTAATATAAACAAGATAGACACACTGCTTTCTGTAGTGGAGCATATTAGATCATTCCCAGCAAACTTTATTTTTTTATTAAAGATTTTATTTATTTATGAGAGAGAGAGAGAGAGAGATAGGCAGAGACACAGGCAGAGGGAGAAGCAGGCTCCATGCAGGGAGCCTGACGTGGACTCGATCCCAGGTCTCTCAGATCAGGCCCTGGGCTGAAGGCAGCGCTAAACCGCTGAGCCACCGGGGCTGCCCTCCCAGCAAACTTTATTGTAAAACATAATCTCCCTGTATTCAAGAACTTTTTTCCACCAAAGTCTTAGAGTACTAAAGGAGAACTCTCATGTGGAGATGAAGTGAGGAGTAGTGGGTATGGTACAGGGACAGGTAGGATGACATGAGCTGGAAGAGAATTGACAGAGTAGAGAGACAAGGTCTCTCAAGTCTTGACCTTGCCAACTAGAGACCATGTGGCAAGTTTCTTGGGAATCTGTGGATGTCACCAGGCTCTGTCTTCTCCAAATGATGGAAAGCTAACCACCAGTAGGTAGAAACAGACTAAAGATTGTATATTTTAGAATTGATGAACTCAGAGACTTAAATTTAATGAATTTGAACTAGTTGAATATTATTGATATACTGAGTTCACTATGATAAATATTGTCAATTACTCTTTCAAGAATAGTAAAAATCAATAACTTAAATATTTATATGGGTTCTTAATTTATATGTACAAACTAACATCTTTATTACATCTCTCTATTTTAATATATCAACATGCATAACATGTAATTCACAAATCTATATCAAATGGGCTTGATCTCTGGATGCATATAATTCTTCATGATAGTTTAGATATGGAGTTGGGTGAAAGTAGTTAATAATTGAGTTTGTATATTCAGAGGAAAAAATTTTAACTTTTTAATTTAGACATAATATTTCCCTCTTAATTGTTAATAAGTTTGGCTCAATTTTAATGGAAGAAAAATGCACAAGAGCTTCAATAAAGGGAATGAAATACAATGAGATGAATAAAAATACAGGTGAGTGAAACACAATATCTAAAAAAACAAACATCTAAGTGTGATAATTCACTCTTACCTTGATTTCTGTTTTTAATTACAGACTGATTCTTAAAATGCTAACAGTTCATAATGCCAGTGTAAACCTGTTAACAGTTGGACTGAGGGCCTTAGATCTCCTTCTAACTTCAGGTAATACATACACATGTATATTTTAATGTTGACTCAAATTAAAAAAAATTTAAACCATTTATCAAATGTGTTTTAATGTCTTTTTAAAGTATAAGAACATATACTTGAAATACTTATATACTAAATATCAGTCATTTCCAAAAATCTTTGTTTCTATTTTCTCTCCTCTCTCTCTCTTTTTAAAGATTTTATTTATTCATTTGAGGGATAGAGAGAGAACGCCAGCACAGCAGGTAGGATGAGTCATGGAGGGAGAGGGGCAAGCAGACTCCTTGCTGAAAATGGACACCCATGCAGGGCTTGATTCCATGACCCTGAGATCATGACCTGAGCCAAGACCAAGAGTCAGACACTTAACCAACTGAGCCACCCAGGTTTTCCTCTCCTTGTCTCTTTTTTTCCTTTAAAATTCCCACCCAATATCATGGCCTTAAGCATCACCTTTATATATTATCCCCAAACCTAATTTCTGTTCCTAGCTTTGCTCCCAAAATATGGTCCCACATGTCCCATTCCCATTAGCTTGTTGGCTACACATGTCCTTGTCATTATTATATCTTTCTCCATTATATCTCTAATATTTTTCTATATATTCTAAGGTATGACATAATAGCAATATTTTAAAAGTACATAGCTTCCTTTTTGAATGCTAAATGCCAGGCTTCACATGTAAGATACTTCACATGCTTCTAAAAACGTAATCCTCAAAACATCTCATGAGATAGGTATTTGATCTCAGTTTTCTAGTGAGGAACATGGAAGCACAAAGAGATTGCATCAGCCACTAACTAGTAGAACGAGAGTCTGAGTCCACATATCAGGTTCTTTCCTTGAGGACAATTCTGCTTGGATGATTATGGACCTGAAAACATAGAATCTTGGTATGATGCAATAATTATGATCATTGCTATAATGGACACTTGCTGTTATATAAGGTTCTGAGAACAAAGGCTACTCACAGGGGAGCTAATCATGATGACAGGGAGTGGTTTTCCCCCTCAAAATGGTAGAGGGTGCTTTAGGTCAAGAGAACAGCATGTGTAGAGTTGCAGATACCTGGGAAGATGACATGATAGGGATTGGACCTGTGGGGTAGGAAGATTTTAAATGTGCTCATTGGTCCTATTAAGTAATGAAGACCAGATAAGAGAAAGGAAGAAGGAGAGTAAAGACGAAGGGAGAGGAGTAAGAAGGTCCAGAAGGTTCTTATCACTTTACCACAGCCTTTTATTAAAATACATAATGGGATTCACCAATGAGTATTAACCATGATTTATTTGAAACCCATCCCTGGGAACCTTTTTTTCTTTTTCCTTTGTTCTCCATTTGCAATGGACAGGAAACCGAGAGTTTATGAATTTGAAAAATGTCCCAACACTGAGATATATTGAAGTCAGCAATGTGCAGACAATTAGGAAATCTGACGTGTGTCTTCAAAAGACTGGTTAATTTAATATCTTCCATATAACATTTAGAATTTTGTGCTGTTAGAAAAGTTCTTAATGTGTTTTAAAGTTCATCTCAGATACTTATTAAAGGTTACTTTATAGATTGTTTCTATTGTTTGGCCTGTTAGTTAATTGATTTAGTAGCTATTGGGCACTTAACTGTTGTGTTGGCCTCCGGAGAACTCTAAGGCAAATGAGGCAAAATTCCTACAACATAGAAATTCACTGTCCAGAAGCACAGTCTAATGTAACTTTTTTTGCAATGAAGGAAATGTTGCATCTTTCAATATCATGACAAATAGCCATATGTGGCTATTGAACATTTGAAGTGTGGGAAACTAAATTTTAATTTTATTTAATTTTAATTTTAATTTGAGTTTAGAAAGCCACATGTGCTTAGTGGCTACTTAATTGGACAGGACAGGGAAAGACATAAAAAATAGTGTGAGTGGGCGACTGGGTGGCTCAGTTGCTTAAGCGTCTGACTCTTGATTTCTGCTCAGGTAATAGGATCCAGCCCTACCTCAGACTCTTCAGGCAGTGGGGAGTGTGCTTGAAGATTCTCATCCTCTGTCCCTCCCCCAACTCATACTCTCTCCTCTTTTTTTCTCAAATAAACAAATCTTTTTTAAAATAGTAGTGTGAGAAATAATTTCAATTTATGTTTTTAAAATTTTTTAAATGATTTTATTTATTTGAGAGAGGGAGGGAGGGAGGGAGAGAGAGAGAGAGAGAGAGAGAGAGAGAGAGAGAAACATGCATAAGCTGGAGGGAGATTGAGAAAGAGAGAGAATTCAATGCACAGTTAAGTGCCCAAGGTAGAACACAGAGCTGGATGCAGGGCTTCATCCTATGACTACAAGATCATGACCTGCGCCAAAACCAAGAGTCGGCTCTTTAACCAACTGAGCCACTCAGGTGCCCCCAAAAGAAGAGTCTACAAATCATTCATAGTCCTCACGTGAAAATCAACACAATAAATGTCAAAGCAGCTATTTATCTGAGGCATATTGCTCTTTTCAAAATAGGCAAAATCACTTTGCTGATACTGGATGAAGAAAGTGATATTTTCTTGTTAATTTTTGATGCCATGCGCACATTTTCAGCCAATGATGAAGTCCAGAAACTTGGATGCAAAGCTTTACGTGTGCTGTTTGAAAGAGGTATTTAAAAATGTCATATTATCTTTCTCATACTTACAGAAGAAGCAAGGGAAAAGTAGAATATAATTATGATCATTAGAAGGTATCTAAAATTTTACTCTTTATGAAGAAATGGCGCTGTCAAGTCAAGGATAACTAATGGGGTTAATTCAGAAAAACTGCCGGTTTTCTGGATAGAATTTCATTCCTAGGTTTTAAATTATGCAGTTGTAGTAGACTTTCTTCCATTGCTTCACAAGGCTTAAGGCTCACTTTGCAAACCGGAAGTGTAGGTGTTAAGAAAGAAAAAATAAAACTGTGAAGCTAAAGCATAGATTAAATTTGGATTTATGATGTTGAGTCATCTCCAGGGATTTTAGAAATTGCTACAGGCTCTGTAGAAAGAACCAGGAGGCTTGCAAATTGTCCCTTAGGGAAAAATATGTATTTTATTGCATGACACTAAGATTGATAACAGAGATTATCATGTCATTTTGGAGTTGGTTGGAACCATTAGTCCTTCCACGGACTTGATTAGGACATGGATCAGAGAGGTGACATGAGCAACTTGCCTGTGGGCACACAGCTTGTTACCATCACTGTTGTTTAGTTTACCACCATTTTTGGGGACTAGCTTCTGCATCATTATGAGAACTAACAGTGCTAGAGGTTTAGGCTAAGAATAACTTATGTGGGTTCTGTGTCTATGTCAGTTTGCCACTCTCGTTTCTGGCAGCTCCAGGAATGGAATAGATCAACATCTACTAATTTAATTCTTGTCTCGTTCCAGAGAGACTTCAAACAGCTTATAGATACTTATAATATACCAGAGAAAAAAATGGATGAGGAAATGCATGAAGGGAAAATAATATAAAGCCTGGCTAAATTTACTAGGGACTTCAGGTCCTTTATACTTGTAAAGGCATGGACCAGAAATCTGGCTCTCTGCTTCCTATCAGGCAAAGAAGAGTTAAACATTGCCTGTTACAAAATTACTTGAGATAAAAATAAACCCATTTATCAGGAGACTTAATCAGTCTCCTGGTTATGGGAGACCTGGGAATATACTCTCCTGGGTTTGATAAACCCTAGAAATGATAAAGTACACACATTTTATAAGGAGTACAAAGTGTATTTCAGTGAGAGAGACTCTATCAAGTGTCAGAACAGTATGGTCCTGGAAACCAGCTCTCTGATGATCAGCCTTGGCAGAGAAGAGGTTTACTGTGAGTGGAGAATCAATCAAGGAACCGCTTGTCTTTTGGGATATCTTCTATAAAGGTTATATCTTGCAACTAAACCTTTGATAAGAACTGAGCAGAATTGAGTTTGAGGTTCCATTGTCTTGCGCAGGTCTGTAATCTTCTGTGTTGCAGTTTAAGGGCGCATTCTTATTGATGGAAAAAAGGCTAACATCACTCACTAGTATTGTGGCACCCATCTAGGACATATGGAGAAGGATCAGGGAATGTTAAAAGGAAGCTCTTATTCAATAGAAATATTATCAGTACTGACAGTATTTTGATTCTAAATACAGAGTAGAAAAATTTCCGAGTTTGCTAGGACTATCAAGTTCCCTGGGACTTATTGGCACCTGTAAAGTGAATTTTCAAAATTTGAAAGTATACTGTGGAAAGAACTCCATAAAATGAGAAGATTCCATGATACTCCTCATTTATTAGAAGAACCTATTCAGTTTCACATCATTTTATATGGACCATTGGTATCAAGTTGAAAAATAAGTAATGCTGATCATAAAGAATGCTGCATTTTCCAGCATTTTTGTCAGTGCCATTCCTAGGCTAGATAAGCCAGATTTTTCTACTTGTTTTTGAGCTACTCATATAAAAATACTCCAAATGGAACTTGTTGGCTTGATCAAAAAGACTTTAATTATGAAAGCTTATAATAATTTCTGATGAAATCAAGACCATTATGACAATACTTCAAAGTCTAAGTGCTTGTCACTTGCTAAAGTTCACCTCTCTTGAACTGGGCTGCCTTTCACCAGTGTACCATTAACCACTCCTTTTTAAGTATTGTGATATATTCGCTTGTAGTAGGCCATCTTTATTAGTCATTGGTCAGTTTCCTCTAGAATCTCCCAAATGAAATTATAAATAAAGGTGTTTTTCTGAGAATTGTTTGGTCACTAACACTTTTAGATTTTAAAACATGGAGTAACTAATATAGGTCAAAAAGAAATCTTTTAATCTCAGTAGCTTTTTTTTTCCATTATAAAATTCTTAGGAAAGGTTTTGCTGAAATACGTATTTTTAACTTTATGTATGTTTACTTTGTCTCATGCAATTAACATGAATATTATATTTTTGAGCAACTGACCTTATATAGTATCTTTAAGCTTTTCCATTATTTTGTCTTCCATTTTTCTAGTTTCAGAGGAGCAGTTGATTGAATTTGTTGAGAATAAAGATTATATGATCTTGCTCAATGCGTTAAAAAATTTTAAAGATGAAGAGGAAATTGTGCTTCATGTACTACACTGTTTACATTCCCTAGCAATTCCTTGTAAGTACTCCATGTGCCTGATTTCTTTTTTGTATATGAAAAGTTAATACTTTATATCCTTTATTAATGCATTTTAAAAATATTTTTATTATGTAGAAACTTTTAGATGTGAATCCTATTTGTTTATTAATTTAATTAATTTTTATTGATTGGTACTGTACTGCCGCTAGCTCAGGACTTGGTGTTGGGAAACAGTAGCAGAAAACATGCATATATGTTTCTTGCCTTCTCAGAGCCCATGGTGCCATGCCAGATATAGTTAAGTATATAGGTGATTACAGTGTATTATAAGGCAAGTATTAGCAGAAGTACATAGGGTTGTAAGAAAAACAAGAATAGAGGCAAGATCTCTTAGTAGAGACTTTAATGATGAGAGCTTTGTGTATGGATGTCTTTGTGTATGTGGAGATGAAGTGAGAATGCAGACAGAACATTGTGAACATCGTTGTGTCAAGATCCTGAAGCAAGAGAGACCATAGTGCATCCAAGACAATAAAAGTAGCCAGTATCCAAAAGCTATAAAGAACTTAACAAACTCAACACCCAAAGAGTGAATAATCAATCAAGAAATTGGCAGAAGACATGAACGGACGTTTCTCCAAAGACACATGAAGAAATGCTCCATGTCACTGGGCATCAGGGAAGTGCAAATAAAAACCACAATGAGATGCCACCTCACACCAGTCAGAATGGCTAAAATTAACAAGTCAGGAAATGACAGATGGTGGCAAGGATGTGGAGAAAGGGGAACCTTCTTGCTCTGTTGATGGGAATGCAAGGTGGTGCAGCCACTTTGGAAAACAGTATGGAGGTTCCTCAGAAAGTTGAAAATAGAACAACTCTATAACCCAGCTACCCTGCGACTAGGTATTTATCCTAAAAGATACAAATGTAGTTGATCTGAAGGGGCACCTGCACCCCAATGTTTAGAGCAGCAATGTCCACAATAGCCAAACTATGGAAAGAGCCTAGATGTCCATTGACAGATGAGTGGATAAAGAAAGTGTGGTATAGGGATCCCTGGGTGGCGCAGCGGTTTGGCGCCTGCCTTTGGCCCAGGGCGCGATCCCGGAGACCCGGCATCGAATCCCACATCGGGCTCCTGGTGCATGGGGCCTGCTTCTCCCTCTGCCTGTGTCTCTGCCTCTCTCTCTCTCTCTCTGTGACTATCATGAATAAATTAAAAAAATTAAAAAAAATTTAAAAAAAGGAAAGTGTGGTATATATATATGCAATGAAATACTGCTCGGCTATCAAAAAATGAAATCTTGCCACTTGCAACAATGTGGATGGAAGTAGAGGGAATTATACTGAGTAAAATAAATCAATCAGAGGAAGACAGTTATATGATCTCACTCATATGTAGAATTTAAGAAACAAAAGAAGATCATAGGGGAAAGGAGGGAAAATAAAATAAGATGAAATCAAAGAGGGAGACAAACCGTAAGAGACTCTTAATCATAAGAAGCAAACAGGATTGCTGGAGGGGAGGGGGTAGGGGGATGGAATAGGTGGGTGATGGACTTTAAGGGGGGAGGGGCACATGATGTAATGAGCACTGGGTTTAAGACTGATGAACCACTGAATTCTACCTCTGAAACTAATAATACACTACATATTAATTAATTGAATTTAAATAAAAAATAATTAGTGGAAAAAGATATAAGAAGTTCAGTAAACTGTGTACTTAAGAGTATGTGTGCGTGCGTGTGCACGTGTGTGCACATATGCAGATACCCAGCCCTGAGTGTCTGCTTAATGGAGGTGGGGGCAGGACTTGATAAGAGTCTCATCAGTGGATGAGACTGGAGACATAGGTAGATCTTGAGGGCTCAAAAGTCACAGGACGGAGTTTGAGCTTTATAGTGATTCTTGTTTAGCATTTTCTTGATGCTATGAAATCTAGGCACTTACCTTACAAAAAAAAGTACAAATAAGAAAAAGTTAATTTGCTCTGTATTTTACTGGTGACTACTAATGGGCTAAAATCAAGATTCATTTTATTACTTTTGTAAGTGCACGTGAGCATTTCATATTTCATGTATTACCTATGTGAGTTTGTCCAGGATATACACACGCATTTATCTAGTGATGTTTTCATCTTCATACATGCGAAGTTATGAGGGTTAAATGATTAAATAAGTTGAAAAATGCAGAATACTACCTGGCATGTAATAAGTGTAAAAACGTTGATAGTATTATTACATAATTTGTATTTCCTATGGGTACACTGTAGTATAGTATATATAATATGCATACGTAGTTTCAGATATGGAAATCTGCAGATGTGAGCCTTCAGTAAGAACCCAATCCCATTGTGAAAGAATGCGCTATCTTCATGATTGTTTTAAAATCCATCATTTTCTTATCTTTCTTATCTAAGAAACAACATACGAATATAGATGGGGCTGTCCTATAACAGGAAATGGACGTACTTTTAATTTTCTGAGTCATCCACTGTCAAAAAACTGAATATATTTTTCATTTTACTGTTCCTCAGCTATATTTATACATTTATTTATTTGTTTTGGGCTGGCTACTTTGAAATTCATTGTCTTCCACCCACATCTGACATAACTGCAGTGAAAAATGTGTTGATTCAGAATGCAAAGGTCAAAGAAAGTAGCAACTAAAAATAAGAAAAGTGAAATGTTTTAAACACTGATTCTAATTGAAAGGTGTTTGCTTTTGAGTCTTAGGGCAAATCATGTTTGCTATTCTGAGTAAAATCAGATAATTATTTTCAGAGGCCATTTCCTTTCATTATAACATGTTTTCCTATACTCAATGCTCTTTAAAATACAACTTAAACATTGAAAATACATTTTTGGGAAAACAGTTGGTTAGTTTGATTATGCCAAAAAGGCAGAAAAATGTTTTTGCAAACACCTTTTTTTGGTTTGTTTTAATAATAGTCAACATTTTATTCAGAAATGTAAATTAGTTTTCTCTACATAGGTTCATATATTCACTCTTTCTATTGACTAACTGCCTTTCCCAGTAGATTCTTTTCTTCCTTTCCAGTTCGCCTGTGTTTGTCCCCTAGTCATATATCCTGCTTCCCTCATGTTTTCCCCCAGATATCTCAGTGCTTCAGGAAGCTTGATTTTGCAGTCTGCTACACTGGCTGCCCTTCTGCTGCCCTTTTGGAATGGGCAGGAAATAAGTCATAGTTGATTTTAGCTTTTCTGTTATGTGACAGGATTTTGATTTTCCTTCTGTTGATTTGAGAAAAAGGAATAAAATAAAGGGCATTATCCAATGGTGTAGTGTCTCCTTAGGAAATAGGCCCCAAATTCATTTATTTGAAAACATTATGACCAAGAATCACATTTTTAGATTCACATAAAAACACTCAATTATCCCTTAATTTAATTTTAAGTCAAGAGACAAGAGTAGAACAATTTTCCCTTAATGCTAGAGAAGAGTCCTAAATCTTATTATATTAGCATTGAACATAGTGTTTTTTGCAACTATTTGACAGAACATGATACTTAAATTTGGAAGTATGGCCATTATGCTGGCATATATTTATAAAATATAGAATATGTTTTTGTATGTATATTTCAAATGGGAAGTTATTACCTTTGTATAATTATTATTTCTTTAAATTTAGGCAATAATGTTGAAGTACTCATGAGTGGCAATGTCAGGTGTTACAATATTGTGGTAGAAGCCATGAAAGCGTTCCCTGTTCATGAAAAAATTCAAGAAGTGAGTTGCTGCTTGCTCCATAGGCTTACATTAGGTGAGTTATAATTCTTGTTAATTTATTATCCTGGTCTAGAGATGCCTGGGTGGCTCAGCAGTTGAGTGTCTGCCTTCAGCTCAGGGTGTGATCTTGGAGTCCTGGGATCGAGTCCCACTTCAGGCTCCCTGCATGGAGCCTGATTCTCCCTCTGCCTGTGTCTCTGCCTCTCTCTCTGTGTGTGTCTCTCATGAATAAATAAATAAAATCTTAAAACAATTATTATCCTGGTCTATCTGATGTAAGTATATATAGCATACGTATGTTGTATATTGATAAGTGGCATATTGATATACATTGGATGGAAATACTGTAAAATAGCAAACAATTTTGCCATGCTTAGAATTTTAAAATGAGTAGCAAAAATTGACATGCATAATGTAAGAAGTCTTACTGTACTATTCATACTGTATTTAAAGTATAACTATATCAATAGTTGATACATACAAAAGAATAAACATAACATGTAGAAAATGTAAAGTGCAAAGCAGAAGAATGGCCCAACCAACTTAACTATTAGTACCTTACCAGTTCTGATAAAGCTACTCTGGGCTACTTCTTTTTCCTGCTTTCTCTATTGAGTTAACACTATCCAGTATTCAAAAGCCATCAACTCAAATCTTCGGATAAGGATGCTTTGCTTTTTTTACTCATTTATCTCTTAACAGATTATTATTTGTCCCATTTAATGACTAGAGAATTTGTTGCCTTGTTATGCTTCAGAAGAAGCTTAACTTTCTCTTCATAATTAATATAAAAGCCCAGAGTCAATGAATACATATTTAGCATTTTGTCAAATTGTGTATTATGGTCACACACATTACATACACATTAATGTATGTAAAGTCTTTATATAATTTGCTATGTATTTTCATATAAATTGTCTGAAAGTAAGGGAAGACCAATCTCACTGTTATTTGCCCAGAGTCACACAGCTGGTCAATGGTAGAGCAGTAGTCGGCAGTGGCATACTAGGGAAAAAAAGGTGAAGGAGCAATCCAAGTTTAGATAAATTGGTAAAACTAAAAGAGAGTCTTTTGAAATGACTTTCCAAGGCTAAAGATTACCAAATGTGGGGAGTATGTCTGTTTAGTGGTTGAATGTGAAAGAGGCAAGAACATAAGAAGGTGTTGATAAAAGAAGAGCTATGCCTCGTTAAACTGCTTTTTGATTTTGAAGCCATTGATTAACATTTGGTGTGGGCTTTAAGCTTTTCATAATATAGAATTTTTTCCAATCCTGGCTTTGTGTCTCAGGGATCATTTAATTAAATTTATGGTTAAATAGGAGTCTTATTTTAATTTTTTAAAAAGATTTTTATTTATTTATTCATGAGAGACACAGAAAGAGAGGCAGAGACACAGGAAGAGAGAGGAGAAACAGGCTCCATAGCAAGGAGCCCAATGCGGGACTCGATCCCGGGAATCCAGGATCTCACCCTGAGACAAAGGCAGATGGTCAACTGCTGAGCCACCCAGGCATCCCGAGTTTTATTTTTTTAAAGATTTTATTTATTTATTTATTTGAGAGAGAGAGAGAGAGAACATGAGTGGGGTTAGGCAGGCAGAGAGAGAGGGACAAATAGACTCCCTGCTGAGCAGAGAGCCCAGATGAATGAGGTGCTTGAAATCAGGACGCTGAGATCATGACCTGAGTGGAAGTCAGATTCTTAACTGACTGAGCCACTCAGGTACCCCTCATTTTTATTTCTAGAAGGAAACTGGTGACTGTTGGAGAGTTACAAATAAGCTTAAATGGAAGGAGGCATGTATTTCTGGAATATCATTTACAAATTCCTTCCTCATAAGGATTTAGATTTTCAGATGATGTGTTGATTCTCAGAAAAGTGAATGTAAAAAGGGGTGAGACTTTTTCCTGGTTTGGGTTAGAGGGGGTGAAAATTCTTCTTCTTCTTCTTCTTCTTTTTTTTCTGAGATCATCACAGGTAAGATCAAATAATCATGTGTGACAATGAGTTTTCTGAGCAACAGCATTCCTTTAAGTGAAAGAAGGGTTCAGCAATTCGTTTAATGACAAGGGAGGATTTTCTCCTTCATCTTTAGAAGATCAAGCTATTTTGTCCAATGAATACTGTAGTGCCATGCATAACAGATACCTCATTGTTTTATATAATGACATGAGAGGGAGTGAAAGAGAATGCAATTAATGTAATTATTTTTGCCCAGTCAGTTCCATTGTCTAAGTGAGACAATTAAATGACTGCATGAAATACAATTTCAAACCTTTATGCAATCATAGTAAACTATTTAAATTAAATTAATATATATCTTAATGTCATTAAAATATTGACTATTTATTTTTATTGATTTAAACACTGTTGTATAATTTAAGCAATTTAAATTCCATGGATGAGAATTCAGTTAATATCTCACTTACCTTTCAGGTAATTTTTTTAACATTCTGGTATTAAACGAGGTACATGAGTTTGTGGTGAAAGCTGTGAGGCGGTATTCAGAGAACGCCACATTACAGATTGCAGCCCTCAGCTGTTTAGCGCTCCTCAGTAAGTAACTGTACTCAAAAGGAAATTCTTACAGCTGCATTTGATCTTGAATGTCAACATTGTGACAAGACATTATAACAAGAAAGTCATATGTGGAGTAGGAAGCATTAAATGCCCTTTCTGTTCCAATGTAATTCATTTTCTAATAGAAGATCCTGTCAAGGGAACTAACAGTTGTGATAAGTACACCCTTTCCATTTCATGCATGACTAAATACATCCTTGATTTAATTTTGTTATTGGGTAGCTAATCTCAATTAATCTTCCTCTAGTTTGTTAGATTGTTTGATACTCTCTTCCTCATTTGATCATTTACCTAGATGGAATAGCAATATTCCAAAGTATGTAATATATTTAAAAAGTCCTTATAATGAACTAAGGCCACAACTACGAAATACCTCACTTTGTTCTTAATGTTTCAAAATCTGGATTTCAAGTTGGTCCTTCAAACTGTGAAGACATATCTTTATATTTTTTCAAGCTGAGACTATTTTCTTAAATCAAGACTTAGAGGAAAAGAATGAGAATCAGGAGAATGATGATGAGGAAGAAGAAAAATTGTTCTGGTTGGAAGCCTGTTACAAAGCATTAACATGGCATAGAAAAAACAAGCACGTGCAGGTTGTAATCTTTCATAAATATTATACTTATTCAAAATTATGTTTGTTCAATAATTTATGTCTTAACAGGTTTCTTTTTTCTCCCTGATACAGGAAGCTGCATGCTGGGCTCTAAACAATCTCCTTATGTACCAAAACAGTTTACATGAGAAGATTGGAGATGAAGATGGCCAGTCAGTAGTTTTTGATTTTATATGATAGGAGATTTTAGTTACATTTTTAATCAATCCCTATAAAATACTGTAACTATAACTTTTATTATTAGAAACATTTTTAATATAGGCATGTATGTTTCAAGTGTTGCCACAAAATATTAGTGTGTATATAATATTTTGATCCCTGGTGTCTTTGAGAGATATTACCCAGGGATTTGGAATTAAGAGTCATGTAGAAATGATGAATTGTTGAGCAAGAACCTTTCAATTCTCTAGCTGATCATTTAAAAATGCTATGTTAATTAATCTCAGGTGACAGAAATTGCAGAGCCATCCGTGACCTTTTCTGTTGCAGTCACTAGCCAGCAGGTTGTCAATATCAGGAATTAAATGTGGTCAGAAGCTTCATTAGCGATTCCTCACTTGATGTTGCATTGTTGACCTGTCTTTTCTTGAGAGAGTTATTTGTAGGTGTCAGCTTTTGAGGAGGCTTTCCACAGGAGTGTAATTCAAGCTTCATAAAACCAACACTCTTTCTCAAAGATACAAACTAAAACCCAGAGTTTTGTGTATATCAAAGTTGTTTCATGGCCATGAGCCTTTGTGCTTTATGGAAATGCTTATGTTTGCTCTGGGTATGCTCTTGCTTTTGATGACTTTTAAATGACTTATCTTGGAAACTTAAATAGGAATAGTCTACATCTCAAATCCTGAAAATCTGTTTGTATAGTGATCCATTGCCAACCAGAAGACAATTAATGACATAGATGCTATTTAATTTTACATCTCCGTTTTGAAAGGAAAAAGTAATTCTTTTGAAAACTGTATGTTAAATGAACATCCTAATCCACTTTGAGCAATCTTTTTAAGAGGTTAGGTTAATGGTACAGTTTATAAATTTCAGCTCATAGCACATTGATTCCTCAATATCCATAGAAGAACTTTAAAATAAATACATTATTAAAAGAACATATATTATGCTCTATACTTTTAAAACTCATGATGCTTCTTTATAATTTTCATTTTTCTTTTGTTTCCATTTTCTTCTTTTTCTCACGTTATCTTTTAACTCTTTATTCCTCTTTATATATTTGCTGAGTCTTTCCCCCTCTACTGCTTATCAAATTTAAAGAAGAAATACTGATTTATTAGGGTTTAGTACATTTGAACTATCTTTTAAATATAAAACTGTTCAACTATATTTCACTCTTGTAAGTGGAGGTGGCATGAAATGTTTGTATGCCTTTATTTGTTGTTAGAGGTTAGATAATGGTACATGAATATTTGAACTAATTATTAAAAATATTACCATTAATATTGTGGTTGAATTTGTGAAAGGTTCCCAGCTCATAGGGAAGTGATGCTGTCCATGCTGATGCATTCTTCATCAAAAGAAGTCTTCCAGGCATCTGCAAATGCGTTGTCAACTCTATTAGAACAAAATGGTAAGGGGTGCACCATTTTTTAATACAAGGATGTACATTTTGTGTTTTTTTAAATTATAAAGGCAATTATGTTATAAAAGTTCAGATATGTAGCTTTATGTATGTGATATATGGATATATTGGGATATATATAAAAGGATAAAGAAGAAAATAAACATTTTTATTTTTTTCCTGAATTTCTATGTGTATGGTCACACATGACATATACAATATATTTTCTATTTTTGGAGAAATAGGATACTATTAATACATTTGTAACTAGATTGCACATATTTTCTTTTTCGTGATGATAAATGTAAAATTTCATATTACCATTTTTAAAGGCAATGTTATTTCCTAGTATACACCTAGTCCTGGATACACCTGTATCCTATTTTATTTTATTTTATTTTATTTTTTTTAATTTTTATTTATTTATGATAGTCACACAGAGAGAGAGGCAGAGACATAGGCAGAGGGAGAAGCAGGCTCCATGCACCAGGAGCCCGATGTGGGATTCGATCCCGGGTCTCCAGGATCATGCCCTGGGCCAAAGGCAGGCGCTAAACCGCTGCACCACCCAGGGATCCCCTGTATCCTATTTTATGAACCTGTTTTTCACTGATGGACTCTTGTGTTGAGTGGGATTTTTTTCTTTTGTACCAGATAGTCACTTTTTTCTATACTGTTCCTGTTATTTTTTAAAGGAAAACTTTCTAGATAATGTAATGGGTGGAGAGATATTCACCATTTAAAATCTGGTAAAATTGTCATTTATATGTTAAGTCTTACAATTTTCCATTATTAAGGAGACAAAAATGGCTATTAAGCATTTGGAAAGACTTTGAATTTCAAAATTGAGGCTCTGGCTGTTCAGATTCCAGGCCCCCGTGAACAGGAAATACTGCCAGAAAATCTTGGTAGAAAATTCATCATAAAGGCATTGGGACTTGGCAGCTCTTGCAGGATATTTTTGGAGAGAGAAAAATAGAGAAAAACACGCAAAGCCTGAAACAGAGACCAATGGTAGCACCGCCTGTTAGTAGAGAACCTTCACAGAGTGAAAAGAATTAAAAACCACTCATGCATGTTTCTCAATGCTGTTATTTAAGTCAAATCAAGAGGAAAATAATTTCTTCTTCCTTTTCCTCCTTTCTCACTCCACTTCTCAGTGGCACTTTAATAAAAAAAACTTGAGCTGGCAAGAGCCCTTACAGAGAGAAAGGGCTTGCCCTCTGGGATGATGAGTCAGAGCAGGAGTGGTAGGAAAGGGAATCGGTGTCCTTAAATCTCCCATCATCTGCTGTGCAAAGGCCTGGATAGGATCTCATTCCTGAAAACGGGGACCAGATTTGGCTGCTTTTGTATGGCACATCTAGGAGAGGAGAACAATCCTAGTGTCTGAGGATTATGTTTGGAGCCAGCCTTGATTTCTTTGTTCAGAATCAGTGCCCTGCTCTTCCTTGTTCCTTACTTCTTTGTTCCTAGCCACCTGCTGGGTAAACTGTACTCACATCCCTGTATTGTCCTTGGAGTTCTGCCTTAGGAGAATATTAAGAACTGAGCAGCTTGGTCACCAACCTCTGCAGGCAGCATCTCATTAAAAGACACTTGGAAACATTGAGTATGCAGGATTGGATGTAGTTTTCTAGAAAAATGATTGGACTGACAGGTAGAAGAACTGGTTTCTGCCATGGTGTTACCCAGGCCAAAGCTAGAACATCTTGTGTGACATTTTCCTCATTTAATTAATGAGTTCAGTCAATGTGTACTGAGCTGCTGCCAGACAATGATCTAGGCACTTGGGATATACCAGTTAAATAGAATACTTACAGGTTCAGGGAGCTTAAACTCTAGTGAGGAAGACAGATAGTAATGCTAAATAAAATATATATCTTTCCAGTAGTTCCCTATAGAATAAAAAAAAAAAAAAAAAGAGGGACTCTTGGGTGGCTCAGCAGTTGAATGTCTCCTTTTGGCTCAGGGCATGATCCTGGGTCCAGGGATCAAGTCCTGCATGGGCTCCCTGTGAGGAACCTGCTTCTCCCTCTGTCTATGTCTCTGCCTCTCTCTCAGTGTCTCTCATGAATAAATAAATAAAATCTTTTTTTAAAAAGAAAAAATATATAATATCTGAGATAGATATTTAAAAAATGAAGCAAAGAAGGAGGATTTGTGTTAGGGGTCAGAGGAGAGAAAACAATGACAAAGCAACCAAGAAAAAAGGTGAATCTTGACCAAAGAGCTGAAGGAAGTTGAATATTGTTATTGGCTCTTTAAAGCAGATAATGTATTGCTAAAATGGAGTGGCAGAGGTCAGGAGTATTATGTAGATATATGGTAAGTGAGATAAGATGTCTAAAATGTTCTGTAAACTCTGAAGTGACTCTATGATGTAATTTCTTCTAGGTCCAGTGTTTGGTGAAATTTCTATTCTCAATTTTTAAGTTAAAAGTTAGGTTAATGTCTAAGACAGTGGTTCTTTTTTTTTTTTTTTAAGACAGTGGTTCTTAAAGTGTGGTCCCTGTACCTGCAATAATATCTCCAGGAAACTTGTTAATATAAATTCTAGGGCCCTGTTCAGACCTGCTGAAACACAAACTCTGGGTTTGGGACACAGTAGTCTGTTTTTCAACAAGCCCTTCTGGTAGCTCTGATGCTCTCTGCATTGTGAGAACTTCTCGTATAAGGGGACTTTCACCTTTTAAAGTACTCCCTTGGTCAGAATTTAGCCACTTTAGGAGGGGTTGTTAAAAATTCCAACATGACTAAGCAAAATAACCAACTTATCATATTTTAATGTATGATATTCTGGGTGTCTTTAAAAGGTATGAGTTTTTCAGATTTTGGCAGTATATTAGAATGTGTATATCAATTTCTCTTATTTCTGAGTTTTCCCTATTTTCTATCACTTCTTCCTTTTCCAGTTTGAGGTTGATAACCCATTGTCAAAATACAGATCTTTCTTGACTTAAAATGGGGCTATGTCTGATAAACCTGTCATAATTTGAAAATATGGAAAGTTGAAAATGCATTTAATATACCTAAGGTACTGAACATCATAATTTAGCCTAGCCAAACTGAAATGTGCTCAAAAGACTTCCATTAGCCAGTTAGGCAAAGTCATCTAACACAAAGCCTATTTTATAATAAAGTGCTGAATATCTCATGTAATTTATTGAATACTATACTAAAAGTGAAAAACAGAATGAGAGGTATTGAGTGATTAAGTATATTGTTAAGTGTATCATTTGTTTACTTGTATTTTGTGGCTCACTGCCACTGCCCAGCCTCAAGAAAAGATATCATACCACATATCTCCGGGAAAAGATCAAAATTCAAGTTTTGAAGTATGGTTTCTACTGTACGTGTATCACTTTCACACCATCACAAGGCTGAAAAATCATAAGTTGAACCATCCAAAGTTGGGACCCCTCTGTGGTACTTAGATTAACGTGTTCTAAGTTTCATTTCCTGTCACTTTCAGAGTGTTGAATTACAATACGTAATGTTGGAATTATATTTATGTAGAGTCTTTAAGACAATTGATATTTATATGGAAACTTCAAGATAATGAACTTGAATTTAACAAAAGAAGTTTATTACAAAGAAAAAAATATTCTGTAATCATTGTCGGAATATAGTTACTTCCCCACAAATGGCGTGAAGTCATTTGTAAAGCATAAGAAATATAGATTTCTTTTTTTAAACAAATTTTATTAATTTATTTGAGACAGAGAGAGTGAGAGAAAGAGAGAGCACCTGAGCAGAGAGAAGGGCAGAGGGAGGGGGAGAGGCAGACTCCTTGCTGAGCAGGGAGCCTGATATGGGGCTTCATTCTATGACCCTGGGATCATGTCATGAGCTGAAGGCAGACAGTTAACTGGCCGAGCCATCCAGGCGCCCCCATATCTATATTTCTTAAGCTTTGGCATTGCTTTCTGAAATTATGTATTATTCTCCTAATCAGTGCTTTCCATTCCTTTGCACATGATGGTATACATAGAAAGAATAATATTTGTACAGTCCACTGGGAGAAATGGAGAAGGTAGCTTAAGGCTGAAGGCAGCCCAGTGTGGTTCCAGCCCTTGTCCCACTCCGCTCCCCCTGTTCCCCAAAAGCTGAGAGATGGTCATATGTGCATGCACCTGTAACTGATTCCCAGCCCACTAGAGTCTAGCATACCTAGGAAGTCGTAACTCTACATAAGTACAGTTACTTTGTGAAGCTGTTATAAATAATAGAAGGAAATTAACCTTCAGTCTTATTTTAGAGGGCATTATTTTAAAATGTTTTTTTTTTTGCAGAAGTACTTCTTTCACATGGATGGGATTACATAGTACTAGTCTACTAACTCTATGAGTAAAACTTAAAAAAATCAGAACCTCAACCTAAGTGGTTAATAAATGTGAAAAAAATTGAAATGGTGTCTATTTTAAAGAAATAAACAATGATCTTTAAGTTACAATGAAATATAAATTCAATATGTACTTATATATGCTTTTCTATGAATTTGGATTATCTTAACATTCTGTGTCTTACTGCAAAATTATGAAAATCTGCTTTCATTTCTATGAGTAACATTAAAAAAAATTTATAGTTAATTTCAGAAAAATCCTGTTGTCAAAAGGAATATACTTCAATGTATTGGAGTTAATGCAGAAGCATATACATTCTCCTGAAGTTGCTGAAAGTGGCTGTAAACTGCTAGATCATCTCTTTGAAGGAAGGTAATATAGATTCATGGACTTATGCAAAATATATACTCTTGGACCAGCTTGAATATCAATATTTTAAGTGTGTTTCTAAGAATTAAAAGAAAAATATAAGATAGTTGCAGATTGAAACATTGTAGAATATAATCTCATATCCCTGATACCATAGACTTATTTTATCAGACTATTTTCAATGAAAGGGTGGGTAGAGATCAAGGAAACATGTTGAAGGTTAGCTTTTGTATTTTGTGCTTGGAATTTTTGACTATGTTTTGAAAAATGGCAGTAATCCAGCATTTCAAGTTTTTCAAGTTATTGTGTGTGAAATGTATTGAGAGGAAATCAGAATATGACGTCTAATTGTTTCTTTTTTCCACAGCTAATATTTATTACTATTCTTTCATTTGAATTAACTTTGTCTTCTCATCCTGCTCTTATTCCTTAGCTGGGAAGTCCAAAGATACTAAGGTTACATGGCTGTTTAGTGCTACAACAGCTCCTGTGGGTGGGTGACAGGCAGGATGGGGGTGGAGTAGTGGTGGGGGAGGGAGGGCAGACCTACTGGCTTAAAGAAAAGAAAAAAAAAAACTTTTTAAAAGACCAAAACTGAATTATGTACAGAAGGTACTCGCTGTGGGATATGCTCAAAGCCTTTTGGCATTTTATTAGGCCGAAGAATGTGAAGTAACTTGGGCATAGTCTGAGCAAATTTCAACCAAAAAGAGGCTATTTGGGAAACCGTCATGTGTAAAAGAAAAAAAAATGACACAAATGTTATAGTAAAAAGTCATTCTGTGTCTCCTGGGTTTCACAGTAATTGGAGCCAACTCTTTGATCTTTAAACATCAGGTTCCTCATTGGTAAAGAGGAATAATAGTAATAACCTCATAAGTTGTAAGTTTATAATGTAAGTTTAAATCAGTTATTTTTTACAAAGTTAGGATAATGCCTATACATTTTAAGCTCTCAGTAAATCACAGCTATTACTATTAATACTGTTATTCAGTATGAATAAAGGAAATGCATATGGCATGGTAAACATGTAGCACATCTGTAGGCTTTTAAGGAATTAGGTTATATTTTTAACGTCAGTCCGGCCAATCTATTTATGTTTATATGTATCATATCTTTGAGTCATATTTCTTTTATGTAAATGTTATTCTTGAATATTTGAATGCAAAGTTTATCTCCAGTGGTGATTTTCATGGTCCTGGAAGTGTGTGAACCTTTATGAGTGAGACAAAAGCAAAGTGGAAGGATCTACAGTTTAAGATTCTGTAGATTGTGTGCCATCAGTGCTCCTGGCTGTGTCTTATATGTAAAATATGTGAAGCTTTAGTCCCAGGGCCTCACTCTTAACTATGACCATGTGCCTGCCACTAAATAACTCATCATCTAGTTACGGAGATGGGTATGTAAACAGAGAGTCACAATACCACGTACTGTGTAATCATGCAACAGCAGGGATGTGTAAAAGGCACAGTGGGTAGAGAAGAGTGAATGAAGCGGAATGACCAAACAAGAGAAGGTACAAGGAGGGGATGTGTTTAAGCTGGGATTTACAGGTGGGCCAGAGGGACTCTATTCCAGTTATCACAGAACCGTGTTAAGTAAGGACATGCGCAGGTTTTAGTTAACAGGGTACCATGGGAAGCAAGGCCTACCTGTTTTAAAGTGTAGTACCTACTGAAATCTGGTCAAGGGGCATTTCTTCATATGGAAAATAAAGAACAGCTAAAGCATCTTAGAGAAACAAAGATTTTCATGCAAATAAATCTAACTAAAAATACTGTACAGGAAGTCCAGGAGTGTTAATTTGGAAGAGGTGTTAATTTGCTGTAAAGAGCCTGGGCTTTGGGGCTCAGATGAGTCTGCACTGCAGTCCTGGCTCTCTGTCACCTTCTGGTGATAGGACTTGGATATGCAACATCTGTCGGTCTAAACTCTTCATCGGGAAAATGCGGATAAGAACACCTACAGGGTTGTTGCCAGTGACCTGTGTGTAGGTCCGAAAGAAGTTGTGTTTTGTGAAACCGATTAAAAGAATTCCCAGGTTACTATGACTTCCACTTGAGGTCAGAATTTATTTTATTAAATAATAGTTAAAATATGTATGCTCATATTATTGAACTCAATGCATTTTCATACAGCTTTTTCTGATAAAATAGAATGGTTCTGTTTTCTTGTACTTGTTTCAATTTGGGGTTTGTACAGTGGAATTGGGTTGTACTTTTACTAAGCATTTCCATGTTGTATCTCCAGTGATGCTACCCTGGATATAATGGCAGCAGTGGCCCCCAAAATCATAACAGTTATGAAAAGTCATGAGGCATCCTCATTGGTGCAGCTGGAGGCACTCCGAGCTATTTTACATTTTATAGTTCCAGGTAAGTTACATAATTAAATATGGAAAGAGATGATAATTCTAGCAAATTTTTTTGACATTTTGTAAAATATCAACTTTCTAGGCAAAAATGAAAGGACCAGTTTCTACCAACAAAATTCAAATCTTAAAACAACTACAACTACAACAACAAAAAAAAACAAAATTCAAATCTTCCCACTAAATCCAAAAATAAAAAGAGAGGAAAAAGATGTGTGGAAGAGTCAGATTAATTTTTAGGAAAATTCAATAATCCATTTACACATGAAATCACTATAATATAAAGTAGGGAGCTTTACTTCCAAGGAGAGTGTTCACTCTGATAATTCTTTTCTATTTCTGTTGCCATCCAAGTTGTTTTTTTTTTTTTGTCTAAAATATAAATATAGCTAATATTCACACTTTCCCTTTTGTTCTTTTTCGGTCCTTCTTTTGCTCTGTGGTTGAATGAATCTTCCTCACATATAACCACGTGGCTTTTACTCATTAACCTCCATAGCTTCTGTCCTCTCCCCTTTACCTCCTACTTATCTCTCTTGTGACCTTGTTTGTCCTCCAAATCCCATTTAAAACAGTTGCTCCTCCATTCATTCAACATACAGTTATTAAGTACCTCTGATGTTCTCAACATTGTGATGGCTGCACGGTTATGACAAATGAATGCAAGGGCATTACTATACTATTATAGGAGCTTAGAGGTAGATGGATGGGTAAATAGATAGTGACCAGATATGAGAGGAGCTGTTATAGCTATATGTTTATATAGAAGGCTCAGAGAATATTGGTGGAGGCACAAGTATTTATTCAAAGGAGTAGGTCAAGATTGACATATTTAAAGTTGAAGGGTGAAACTGACCTGGTGGAAAGGCCAGGCAGGATATTTCAAGCAGAAGGAGAGAGTGCACATGGTCTGGGGCGAGTGAAACGTGGCGGGGTGAGATCGGTGTCTGAGGATGAATATGGAGCTATTGGCAGAGGCCTGAAATCTAGGGCTTGGGCACAACACTGAGCAGTTGTGCTTTTTAAACAGAAGTCAATTCAAATTTATTTAAACAATTTATTTGTTAAAAACCTATATTGTCATGACCAAATCTGCAATTTATAACAATAATGCTGTGCTGTGGAGGATGACTGTCAGGGTGAAAGCTTCCTTGAGAGAGAGAGAGTGAGATTGTGTTGGAGGCCATGATAATCCAGTGAGACATGGTAGAGGCCCAGCAGTGGAACCAGAGGAGAGGGTGGATCTAAGAGATGGTGAGGAGGTACATTTTTCTTAAAGATTTTATTTATTTATTCATGAGAGAGAGAGAGAGAGGGAGAGAGAGAGAAAGAAAGAGAGAGAGAGAGAGAGAGAGAGAGAGAGGCAGAGACATAGGCAGAGGGAGAAGCAGGCTCCATGCAGGGAGCCTGATGTGGGACTCAATCCCGGGACTCCAGGATCAGGGCCTGGGCTGAAGGTGGCCCTAAACCGCTGGGCCACTTGGGCTGCCCAGGAGGTACATTTGACAGGACTTTCTGACTACTGCATATCAGGGATGGAGTTACTTGTTTGGTAAAATTCCTAATTATTTTAAAGCCCAATTTGTGTGTGTCTTTATAATTTATTTTTTATTTTTATTTTTAAAAAGATTTTATTTATTTTATTTTTTTTCCTTTGCTTCTTATTTTTTATTTATTTATTTTTTTTGATTTTTTATTTTTTTTTATTTTTTTTATTTTTTATTTTTTATTATTTTTTTTTATTGGTGTTCAATTTACTAACATACAGAATAACACCCAGTGCCCGTCACCCATTCACTCCCACCCCCCGCCCTCCTCCCCTTCTACCACCCCTAGTTCGTTTCCCAGAGTTAGCAGTCTTTACGTTCTGTCTCCCTTTCTGATATTTCCCACACATTTCTTCTCCCTTCCCTTATTTTCCCTTTCACTATTATTTATATTCCCCAAATGAATGAGAACATATATTTATTCATGAGAGACATACAGAGAGAGGCAGAGATGTAGGTAGAGAGAGAAGGAGGCTCCCTGTAGGCAGCCCGATGTGGGACTTGATCCTGGGACCCAGGGATCACGACCTGAGCCAAAGGCAGACACTCAACCACTGAGCCACCCAGGTGTCCTGTGTGTGTCCTTTTTAAACGAAATCTTCCTAAATATACACTCTTTGTAATCATATTGGCATTTTATGTTTCTAAGAGTGAGAGTATACTTGGTATAAGAATATACATTTTTTTTTCAAGAAGAGGGCTTTCTTCAGCCTTCTTTTTTTTAATCCCCTGGTACATTGAACTAAAATATCTATCTAATTAATATATTTTGAATTGAATCATGATGTGCTATTTATAGTTGTCAGGCAACTTTTTTTTTTCGTAAGGCAACTTTTAAGGTATAATTTAATAGACATAATTTTGCTTGAAAACATTATTACACTTTTTTTGACCTTTGTAGATTGTAAAAAACAAAACAAAAGGAAACTATTTTGATTATCTATCTTTAAAAGTGTCAGCCTTAATCTTTTGAAGGTGGATTTGAGTTTTTAAGATGAGCAGAAGATATTCAGAATGAAATCTGTTAGTTAATAAAATAATACTCAGTTCAAAAGCAAAATTTGAATATAATATTTCTTTTCTTCTGTTCTCAGATTAAACCTGAAGCAATATTGATAGTCAATCATTTTTAGATATTTGAAATGATATATTTAAATAATAAATGATGTTTTTTATAATGATGTTTAGAAGTATTAAACGAGTACCCTTGAAAACAATTTTATAACTTTAGGGTTACATTTCTCATATGGAAATACATATTAATTGATACATTTATAAATATATCAGTATATAAATACCTTTATTTATTGTTAATTGTGTACTTTATTCTATGCTACCTACCACATTATCATACCACACCATACTATCCCATTCTGCACCATACTGTGCCATATTGTATCTTGCCATTCTATATATCAATGAAATAACTATAGTATCAGTACCCCATTAGTTCCAAGGTTGATTATGATTCTGGTTTGAACATGTTAAGTTGAGGTAGGTACTTATAATATCTAAATTCATTTATTGAGTAGATCATATTCAGATATTCTTACTTGTAACAAAGATGTGCATTTTAGCAAATTTATATAATTCAGTATCTAATTCAGGGCCACATATCACATACGGTGCTATGTCCCTTAAGTTTCTTTCAAGTTAGTACTTTTCAACTTCTCCTCTTTTTTATAACAATAAATTACTGAAATAATTGAATCTGTGGCTTTAACAAAGTAATAATAAAGGCACAGTTATTTATTTTTTAAATTTCAAGTTTCTTTTTTTTTAAGATTTTATTTATTTATTCATGAGAGACACACAGAGAGAGAGAGAGAGAGGCAGAGACACAGGCAGAGGGAGAAGCAGGCTCCATGCAGGGACCCTGACGTGGGACTCGATCCTGAGTCTCCAGGATCACACCCTGGGGTGAAGGCGGCGCTAAACCGCTGAGCCACGGGGGCTGTCCAAGGCACAGTTATTTTAATAAAATATCATTTCATTGTTTTTCCTTGACTTTTATCAGTTCTAGAGGAAATAATGTAAAATTGCTTAAGAAAAAACTTGTGCAAATTGGGAAGTATACAGAGGGAGGTGATTGTGAGGATAAAATCACATCTAAAAGAGCAATTATGGGCAGGCCGAGTGGCTCAGCGGTTTAGCGCCGCCTTCAGCCCAGGGCCTGATCCTGGAGACCCAGGATCGAGTCCCGCGTTGGGCTCCCTGCATGAAGCCTGCTTCTTCCTCTGCCTGTGTCTCTGCCTCTCTGTCATGAATAAATGAATAAAATCTTTAAGAAAAATAAAATAAATAAAAGAGCAATCAGAGAAACTGAATTTGTTTAATCTCAGATGATTTAGGATGATACGAAAATTGTATTACAACCCATTTATTTGTAGTTAATAACAATAATACCTAGCAACTTGGAGGAATTAAAATGTGTCAGGCCTATTCAAAGTGCTTTATGTATATAAACTTAAAATTCTCGGGATCCCTGGGTGGCGCAGCGGTTTGGCGCCTGCCTTTGGCCCAGGGCGCGATCCTGGAGACCCGGGATCAAATCCCACGTCGGGCTCCCGGTGCATGGAGCCTGCTTCTCCCTCTGCCTATGTCTCTGCCTCTCTCTCTCTGTGACTATCATAAATAAATAAAAAAAAATTAAAAAAAAATTCTCATAGTAAACTATGAGGCAGATACTGCTTTTTGTGCGTGTGCCATTTTATAAATGATGAAACCAAGGCATTGAAATGTAGAGTTGTTAAGGTCACAACTTATATAATGGAGCCAGATTTTCATTCTAATGCAGCCTGATCCAGAGTAGGCACTTTTTTTTTTTTAAGATTTTATTTATTTATTCATGAGAGACACAGAGGCAGAGACACAGGCCGAAGGAGAAGCAGGGAGCCCGACATGGGACTTGATTCCGTGTCTCCAGGATCACACCCCGGGCCAAAGGCAGCGCTAAACCACTGACCACCCGGGCTGCCCCAGAGCAGGCACTTTTAAATATACATTTGTGGAACAAACATATATTGAACAACTGTTGTATATAAAGCACTATGTTTGGTGATCTGGAGATGATTAGGTTATGGAGCCTGCCCTCAGAAAGTTTGCAGTACATGCAATTTAAAGGACTGTTATGTGGAAAGGAAATTATATCTACTATGGAGAGTAGAAACTCAAGTGATATAACAAAGATCAGAGATGAAATTTATGGTAATGTTCATTTGGTCTTAATGTAAGAAGGATGTTTATGGAGACTCATACTCCATAAAATTTTTTTTACTACTCTGTTGGCCTATTCTTAGTGGTTACATCTGCTTGGGATGTGGGCAGTTTCAGAAATTAATGTGGGCTTGGTTACTGAAAATAAGAAATAGAGAGTTTAAGTGACTTGCCCAAAGTCATACAGCTGTAGTGAATGTCTGAACCTGTTTGAATAGATTTCTAAATAAGGACTGAAAGCCCCAGGAGGGTGGAGATCCATCCAGCCTTTGTTATTCATTGTGGTAATTCCAACATGTAGCAACACCTCTGGCATGTAGGTAGGACTCAAGTTTTTTTTTGTTAGGTAAATAAAAAGCTATATATGCAGCCAGTTCATAGTTTGTGTTAATACAGATTATTAAAGTGAAAGATCATATAGAATTATTTATTAATTTATACAGTCATAGGTTTGGGAAACATGTTTCATTCATAATAATTGTATTATAGATTCTATAATATAGCTAATAATTTTTGACTTCCTGTTTTTTCACATTACCATGTAGCTTAATAAGGAATATGCTTCCTTTAAGTTACTTAACACTATTATATCACCTTAGAGCACTTTTAACAAAACTACATACACTTTACCATCATAATGCTGAAACTAGTCTTTTTTCCTTTTGCTGTTATTCCAGCTGTTCTCTGCGTTTCACATCTGACCTTTTTATGTTGTAGTCCAAATAACTGAGCTCTTCTCAAGTTGTCCATTGTTGCATAAAAATCTTACAGCTTCTGTGTGAGTACAGCTTATTCATACAAAAAAGATATTGTTTACTACAGAAAATTTCTCCATGTAGCAACTTCTTGCTACTTTACTTCTTTTTCTTTTTTTTATTTAATTGAAAGAATTTTAAAAATTAGTTTCAGAGGTAGAATTTAGTCATGACTTGCAAATAACACCCAGCGCTCTTTACATCAAGTACCCTCCTTAGTCCCCATCACCCAGTTATCCCTAAATTCAGTAAGCAGTCACACACACTGTATTTATTTTATATTCAATGATAAATTTTTTTATAAATTCCTTAAAGATAAGAGTTGTTTCTTTAATAAGGAGCTACGCATAAGAAAAAAGGACATGTGTATGTATTATTAGGTTAATTATGATCATTCTTGCAAAGCGACAGTCTGCTCAGCTTAAATATTTATGGGAATTTATCTATCTATCTAGGCATGCCAGAAGATTCCAGGGAAGATACTGAATATCAACATAAGCTAAATCTGGTTAAGAAGCAGTGTTTCAAGAATGATATTCATAAACTGGTCCTAGCAGCTTTGAACAGGGTAGGTACAATATAGGTTTTCTGCCTTATATCATTAACTAGAATTTGAGATTTGGGTAAATAGAAGGGCTATTTTTACTTCAGTTTTCCATCCTATGTTTACTATGACAGTAGGAAGTTATGTGGGTGGACGTAAGATGTCAGTAGGGATGTAGGGGGTGAAGAGATGTACCATTCCCTCTAAAGGAAGTATACTCTTGACTACAGACTTGGACAGGTGCTTTACATTGCTAGTAACATAAATCTACTCCAGTCTACTCAATCAGAAAGAGAACTAAAGAGCTAGATATTCAGCTAAGTCTTATGAGTGATGTCAGGAATTATGGCTGCTGTTTTCTTTCTTATGGCGGCTAGTCTTTATTTTCTGGCCTGAAAAGGTTCAGTCCATGAAGACACACAGGGTGCAATGTTAAAGTCTTCTTTGATTACATGGGCTTACTTTAATTTCATTGCTCTCTTCAGAGATGACCTCTGAAATGGTTTAGTGTGCATTATTTCTTTTCATTTTCAGTTATTTACACATCTGTGTACATTTTCAATAATTACTATAATCAACAAACTAAGTATGAAAAAAAGAGGGGGATTATGTCTCTATTGTGGAATGCAGAAAGTATTGATGGAATTAAGATGGTTTGGAAGTTTAATGTAAGATGAATTGGTCTTTATAAAAGGTATAAGAGTAAAGATGTAAAAAATTATTAGAGTTAATGTTTTCATGAAAGGAAGAGAGCAGTCAAGATAATTAATGGAAATGATTCCTTGTGATTTAGTATACTTTGGAAAATGTCATAAATTAGTTATATAGCCTGCAGAGAGGTCTCCTTTAAAAATTCAATTTAAACTGAACTTTATAATGTAATTGTCTATGATATATTTGAGTCATTTGTACTGAAACCTTAAATTGATTTTTTGAGCATAGCAATATAATGGGTTGAATTCAATTCCAGAAGTATTTGATGAAAATAAGTATGTGGAAGGAACTGCGTTAGGCATTTGGAAGATAAAAATGATCATGGTTTGTACTCCTCTGTCTTGGATCTCATGGGTGGGATAGGGGAGTAATAGCAATGCATAAACTACTTATTCAGCATTAGCATCTATGAGCCATACTAGCCTTTTATGGACAGTATTCTAGGAATGTAGAGAAAGGAGCAGTTAATTTTATTCATGGTATGTGTTGGTGAGAAGCATGAGGTACTAGAATAGCCTTATAGATAACTGTGATTCTGGTTAGCCCATCTTTTCTGAAGTTATTGAATATCACTGTGATGGAGTGGAAGGAGTCAGGAGTCAAGAGACCCAGCTCTACCAGTAAATACCATGATGCTGAGAAGTCACTCAGCTCTCAGGTCCTACTTTCTTTTGTTAGTTAATCCCAGAAGTGGTTGAGAAACTTGCCACCCCCCCTCCATTTCAACAACTGTATAATGACACAGCACCTCACTATAAATAGTGACTGTCATTTGGAGGCAGGGAGTTAAGGGCAGGAGGAAGCAGAAGTGACAGTATTTTGTTTTTTAAAATATCCCCTGTGTAGTTCCCCTAATCCTTATCCACTTTTGAGAAAAAAATGCTCTAAAAGAGGAATGTAAGTATTTCTTTAGCTCTAAAATTCTGTGGTTGCATGTCTCACTCTGAATAAATGTTGCAAAGCATTAGAGATTTTAGGTCCAAATACTACAGACATGTGAAATAAATTACCTTTAAAAATAAGTCTGTTCTTGGAAAGCAGAATTCCCAATAAGGTAGAATTTGAGATTCAACTAAGATTACAATGCACAGACTATAAAGAGTATTTGCGAAAGTGAATTAATGTTTGGATATATATGAAATTCCAATAACATTCAGGCTGAAGTTCAAATCTGTTGCTTTTATATTTGGACTCTCAAAGAAACAGTTTGGTTTTATCTTCTTTAAAAACTTTATAGGGATTTCACTGTCTTTAGTACTGAATGTTTTAGTGGAAAAATTCAAAACCAGCTTGTTTTTTTTTTTTTCATTTAAAAGATGAGTGATATTTAAATTCCCAAAGGATTCTTTTTCTTGAAATCCAGATATTTTATTGGATATACCTTAATGTTAGTTCTGGACTATGGTGTCTTCTTTTTTGCTCTACATTCAATTTTTTTTTTCTGGGAAGGTTCTTTGAATTGCAGTTGACATAGCTAGTAGCTAGGAAAGAGGCTGGTGTAATCATTTTTTTCCTGAGCTGGTTAGCTAACTTATTGAATAAACCATTTTAATTATTTGAAAAAAACTTTAGAGAATGTGGGGCATAGGCAATAGGATATTTCTAATTGATGTGTATAGGTGTTCTTCCCTTGGCACTTCCAAAAACTTCATTTGGATAAGATTGCCAAGTATAAACTAGTAAATTGATTCTAATTTACTTTTGAAAAGCAGTACATTAAATCACTGTTTTCAAGATGGAACATTTAATAAGTGAAAGAAAAATCCATTGTAAACTTTTAAATATCATAAACACGTACATGTGATATATATTTTCAAATTTATGAAACTGTCAAAACTCAAATATCAGTATTTTAAATTATCAGATAGTTTGAGCTCCATCATATATAGTAATGTGATATTGTCATTCTCTTTTTGCATTGAAAAATCACAGGTTTCCTGTTTCAAGTCGCTAGTCATCATCCAGCTGCACCTGAAATAGTTCAAGATTAGAGGAGTTCAAGGTAGCAGAACAAGAAGTTGAATAGAAACTTGTTAGAGTGATGGCATTAAGGACAAAGATATATGCTTTATAAATATCAGTTTGATTTACCTTTTAGTATAAAAAATAAGCCTATGATACATTTTTTAAAAGATTTATTTATTTATTTGAGAGAGCATGGGGAAGAGGGAGATGGAGAGTGAGACCAAAGCAGACTCTGCTCTGAGTGTAGAGCTTGGTGTAGGGCTCAGTTTCATCACCATGAGATCACAACCCAAGCTGAAACCAAGAGTCAGATGCTCAACTGACTTGCCACCTAGGCATCCCAGGCCTATGATACATTTTGAGGTTAGAACTAGCTGCATGATTTGTGGGGCACAAAACAAAATGAAAATGCAGGACTTCTGGTTTAAAAATTATTAAGAATTTCAAGGCAGTAGTAGCAGAGCATTATACCAAGTATGGGGCCCTTCTGAGCACAGAGATCTATTTGAGTACATGAGTGCACACCCATAAAGCTGGCCCTACCTAGGAAGTAAGAATAGTGCTACCATTAATCAAACAGAAGGTTCAGAAAACACAATCTGCAATCTAACTTTGTCTTTTTCAAGAAGATAATAAAATTTTAGCTTTGAGCATCTGAGTTTAAGATACTGGTGTCAAGTGAAGAGTAGTGTGGACTTAGAGCTTAAGAGAGTTTGAACTTGTGCTTTGAGTTATCTGCGTAAGGGTTTCTGTGTCTCAATTTTTTTCATCAATAGCATAGAGATACTAATAGTGCTTCTACAGTGTAGAGTTATTGTGAGGATTAAATGAGTTAATATATAAAGTGCTTAAGAGAATATCTGACACATAGCAAGTGCTACATAGATTTTGGCATTATAGTTGTGGTTGTTGCTATTGTTGTTATGGTGACATGAACCACATTATTTTATAAAGTCCCATCCATGAATAGAATAGTTTTAAGAAAAGAGCTTTGGACAAAGTTTGATGATGAAAGAAGAGATTGTTGGTTTTTTTTTTTTTTTGAAAGGAGAGATTGTAAAGGAGATGGGCAAATGAATGATTTTAAATTTGAGAATAATTAGGGGCGTACCATGTCATGGAAACCAAGAGAGGAAAAATCAGCAGTTCAATTGATAAAGGACTTTTTTCTTTGACTGGTTAAGACAGAAGTCTGATTATATGAAATTAAGGGGTGGTGAGAATATGGATATAGTGTGTGTAGATGTTTCTATTAATAAGTTTAGAAATGGAGAAGTGGTACTTGATGGAGGGAAGACCAATTAAGGGACCCTCTGTCTTCCACTTAGAAGGTTTTCATCTCTGAGGTGGGTGTTTAGACCAAGGCCTGAACTGTGGCCATCACTTAGGGCTAACTGCAGGGACAGGGGGTTCTCTCATTTCATTTCACCCTCGTAATAACCCTGCTTTATTAGGATCAGTGGAAGGTGAGGAAGCTAAGAGGAACATGAGCCATCCCTTCAAGTTTCACTTTGAACCACTTTGAATTTCTTTATATTTCTTGAATAATACTTTCTGAGTAAATAGCACTTCTGAGTAAACGTTATTTCATTCATTTTTAGTAGAACTAAAATGGAACTACTAGGTTTTAAAGTGGAACTAAGAGGCAGAATTGAAACCTAAATTTAACTGGCTCCAAATTACTACCCAGGAAGTTGGTAAGATGGAAATAATGACAGGAAAATGTGCAAAGGGAGGCTAGGATAGAAGGGTGTTGTTGAAATGATAGAAGAAATGTCCAAGCTGAGCAATTATGAGGCAGAGGAGAAAGACACAGAAGGTGCTTTTCTCCACACCCAATACCAAAAAATAGATGCTGAATGAGGACAATTGAGAGGTAGTGGAGGACTAGATTGGAAGGAAATGAACGTCTGTTCATTGGTAGAATGGAAGTGAGAAAGGTTGGAGGATAGATGGTTTTGGTTGAAGAAGCTACAACAGAGCTTGAGATCTGACATGAAGCTCTCAACTCTGTGGTATACCCGTGGTGTCAGTCGGAGATTTGGAGTAGAGATACCATGAAACCAGTGTCTGTGAAAGCAGAAGTCCTGTGAAGGATAGCATTGCAATTTTTGAAAAGAAAGCTGTTAGATGGATATTCCCATCATGACAGAAGTTTGTAAAGCATTTTGGAAAAGTAGAGATGACATGACCCATTCCATGTAAGAGTTAGCTACATGTCACAGATGTCAAAAGAGGGAAAGTGTGGTTGTGGTTGTCCATGGTGGGAAAGTGTGTTGACTTTTCTCCTTAGTCAATGAGTAGGATAGCCTAGAAAGAAAGAAAGGAAAAGAAGAGAAAAGAAGAAAAAAGAAAAGAAAAGAAAAGAAAAAAAGAAAGAAGTGTCCTCTATTACAATACTTGTAAATAATGTCAAATCATCTGGAGGAGCTGAGATTAAAAAGTTGGAAGGGGTAGCAGGTAACCTCCTGGGCTTTTTTTTTTTCTTTTTTTTTTTTTTTTGCTCCTGGGCTTTTAAGGGAATACATTTATATACAAATCCTAGTCCTGACACTTAACTAGCTTTGTGACTTGAGCTCTTCTTGTTCTTGCATCTTTAAAACCTGGTGAACCTATTATATAGGCTGTTGAGGGGGAATAAATGAGATTTGACACTTAAAGAGTAAATTTTCAATTACTATTTTCTGTAGTGAAAGTAAGCATTGCATTTTGCTGGTTAAGTATATAGGCAGTGGGATTGAACATCCCTGATTTGGTATCATCTCAGCAATGTACAATCTGTGTGACTTAAGGAATACTCAACTCTTTAACCCTCAGTGAACTCATTTTATAAAGGGAATGATATTAGTATGGATTTAAGATTCTTGTGAAAAGAAAATTCATGTCAAGTACTTGGTACAAAACAGATATTCAGTAGGCATTAAAATGGTAGCTCTTATCCTTAACAAGAACTAAAAAGTGATTAGTAATACAAGACACAAATCAAGGATAATAATCTTTATTTAGACTACTTAGCTTATATTTTATCAGCCTATAGCTGGCTTTAACTAAGGTAAGTATTAAGTCATTTTAAGTAGCAAATATTAATTGTCCTTCTGATTTTAGTTCATTGGAATTCCTGGGATTCAAAAAAGTGGATTGAAAGTAATTTCTTCTCTAGCACAATCTCCTGATGCATTAGAAGTATTATCCTTGGAAGGTGCTATTGATTCAGTGCTTCACACACTGCAGATGTACCCAGATGACCAAGGTTGGTACAATTTGAACTCAGGATTTACGATAGATTTTTTATAGGCCTTGAGCTGTTGGTTGGATGTCTTTACTTTTTTTCTCCAGTTTTGAGATTTAAAACAACTCATTTTATTATTTTTTCTTTTATTCTTTTAGAAATTCAGTGTCTGGGGTTAAGTCTTATAGGATGCTTGATTACAAAGAAGAATTTATGCATAGGAACTGGGCATCTGCTGGCAAAAATTCTGGCTTCCAGTTTACAACGATTTAAAGATATGGCTGAAGTACAGATTAAAGTATGTGCATTGTCTTGAAGGGAGTTTGGGATGGTATGAAGATTTCTCTTTCAGAGCAGTTGGGACAATTCCTGCTTTGCATTAATGGAGATATTCTAGTTAATTGAAAACCATTTATCATTTTGTAGTATTTTAATTATAGAAGGTAAAGAGAATTGGATTGACTCGCTAAAGATCCTGTTTTGTTATTAAATCTCTAAAAATCAGCATGTTTATTTCCCATTTGTCTTTTTCATGAAAGAGCAGAGAATGTGCTAAAGAAATTCCACCCAGCTGACCTTTATTTGCTTAGATTTTAGATAAATAGAAGTTACAATTATTCCAAAGTTTGTCATTCTCAGTGTTTTATTGTGGGTTACTTACCTCTAGTAATTTTTCTCCTTGACTTTTTTTCTTGCAGTAAAAAAACTTTAAACATTTTTAATCAAGCAAAATTTCACATGTGATGTATAATAACTGTTCCTTATAAGGAATGAAAGATATTGGCTTAGAAGAAATTAAGAAATAAATTAGCTCAGATCTTTTTTTCCTATTATACATTTATTTATTTTTATTGAAGTATAATTAGCATAATATCCTATTAGTTTCAGATATACATCATAGTGATTTGATATTTTTATATATTACAAAATGTTCTCCATGTTAAACTAGTTGCCATCTGTCATCATACAAAGTTATTACGAAATTATTGACTATATTCTCTATGCTATCCCCATGACTTATTTATTTTATAACTGGAAGTTTATACCTCTTAACCCCCTTCAACTATTTCACCTGCCCTCAGCCCATCCCCATTCTGATAACCAACAGTTTGTTCCTTGTATCTATGAGCCAGTTTCTGTTTTGCATTTTTTGTTCACTTGTTTTGTTTTTTAGATTCAAATATAGGTGAAATCATATATATAGTATTGTCTTTCTCTGCTTGATTTGTTCCACTAAGCATAATATCCTCCAAGTCCATCCATGTTGTTGCAAATGGCAAGATTTCATTCCTTTAATGGTTAATATTCAATTTTGTGTGTGTGTGTGTGTGTGTGTGTGTGTATCACACCTTTATCCATTCATCTATCAATGGACACTTCCATGGTTTCCATATCTTGGCTATTGAAAATAATGCAGCAACAAACATAGGGGTACTTGTATCTCTGACTTGGTGTTTTCACTTTCTTTGAGTAAATAACCAGAAGTGGAATTGCTGGATCATATGGTGTCTTTATATTTAATTTTTTGAGGAACCTCCAAAGTGGCTGCCCTAACTTCCATTCCCATCAACAGTGTTTGAGGGGTCCCTTTTCTCCACATTTGTTACTGACAGCACTTGTTATTTTTTGTCTTTTTGATAATAGCCATTCTGACAGGCATCAGGTGATATCTTTTTTTTTATAAATTTATTTTTTATTGGTGTTCAATTTGCCAACTTTCAGAATAACACCCAGTGCTCATCCCATCAAGTGATATTTTATTTATTTATTATTTTTTTTCAAGTGATATTTTATTATGGTTTTGATTTGCCTTTTCCCTGATTCATTAGTGATGTTGAGCATCTTTTTAGGTGTCTGTTGACCATCTGTATGTCTTCTTTGGAAAATTTTCTATTCAAGTCCTCTGCTAAATTTTTAATTGGGTTATTTGTTTTTTTTGGTATTACATTGTATAAATTCTTTATATATTTTGGACATTATCCCCTTACTGGGTATATGGTTCACAGTTATCTTATCCCATTCATTAGATTATGTTTTCATTTTGTTGGTGGCTTCCTTAGCTGTGCAAAATCTTTTTGGTTTAAGTCTCATTTGCTTATTTTAACTTTTGTTGCCTTTCCCTGAGGAGTATAGTCCAAAAGAAATATTGCTGAGACTAATGTCAGGGACTCTATTGCCTATGTTTTCTTTTAGGAGTTTTATGGTTTCAGTGCTTGCATTCAAGTTGTTAGTCTATTTTGAATTAATTTTTCTATATGGTATAAGATAGTGGTCTAGTTTCATTGTTTTTGCATGTAGCTGGTCCAGTTTTCCCAGTGCCATTTACTGAAGAGACTGTTTCCCCGCCCCCCCATTGTATATTCTTGGTTTAATTGATCATATAGGCAAGGGTTTATTTCTGGGATCTCAGCTCCATATCATTGACTTATGGGTCTCTTTTCATGCCAGTACCATACTGTTTTGATTACTGTAGTTTTGTAGAATAGTTTAAAATCAGGGAGCATGATACCTCCAACTTAATTTTTCTTTCTCGAGACTGCTTTGGCTATTCAGGGTCTTCCGTGGTTCTATACCAATTTTAGAATTATTTGTTTTAGTTCTGTGAAAAATGTCATTGGTATTTTGATAGGGATTGCATTAAAGCTGTAGATTGCTTTAGGGTAGTATGAATATTTTGACAATATTGATTGTTTGAATTCATGGGCATGGTGTATCTTTCCATTTGTGTTGTCTTTAATTTCTTTCATCAATGTTTTATAGTTTTTAGTGTATAAGTCTTTCATCTCTTTGGTAAATTTATATTTAGGTATTTTATTCTTTCTGGATACAATTATAAATGGGATTGATTTCTTAATTGCTCTTCCTGATAGCCTATTATTAGTGTGCAGACATACAACCAATTTCTGTATGTTAATTCTGTATCCTGCAATTTTAACTGAATTCATTTATTAGTTTAAATAGTTTTCTTGGTGGTGTCTTTAGGGTTTTCTATATATAATATCAATCATCTGCAAAGAGTGACAGTTTAACCTCTTCCTTTCCAACTTGGATGCCTTTCATTTCTTTTCTTGCCCAATTGCTGTGAGTAGGACTTTTTAAAGTGGTGAAAGTGGACATCCTTTCCTGTTTCTGATCTTAGAGGAAAATCTTTTAGCTTTTCACCATTGAGTATGATGTTAGCTGTGTGTTTGCCATATATGGTTTTTATTATGTTGAGATAGATTCCTTCCATATCCACTTTGCTGACAGGTTTTTTTTTTTTTTTTTTTTTAAACATTAACAAAACAAGTAGTCTCTTTAAGAGTTTCTGCTTTGGTTGTGTTTGTTTTAGTAATGGAGTTTGCAGCTTGTATAAATCACACTCAACAAATATTTTCATTAATGGCAGAACTGACCAGGAATCAAAATGTCTAGGCTTTATCTTTCATATAGACATTATTAGTAAAGGGATAGTGTATCTAAGGTTTTTAATTATAAAGTGCTGAACACACACACACTTAGATTAAAAACAACAATGTGTTTTATAAATCTGCTTTTCATAGTGTGTCTCAGCCTAGGATGATTAAAGCCAGGCCAGAATTAAAAGTAATCCTAGAGAAAGGAAATAAATTTGTACAGGTACAGAGCTCTCAGTTTACTTGGTATTAATTCATGCAGGTATAAATTTTAGGATCTCTATTAGCAGAAGTTGTGAATGATTGACCAATGGGCTAAATTTGGCCTATCAATGT